>NW_026263136.1:300000-532000 GCF_947179515.1 Apodemus sylvaticus | reverse complement strand
TTCGCACGATGCGGGATTTCCTTAAAACGTGGTTTTCTGACAAATTTTGACGAAAGAAAATTCTCCTGTGGGTTCTCTTTTGAGTCTACACGTTTCAACGTACATGCCACACCAAATCTCTTCGAGTTACAACGTGTTGTTTAGGAAATACAAGCTAATTTTGTACGATGTATTATTCCTTCTCGTAAAGTGTTTCCAATACGTATGTATCTGTCTTTACTCCGCAACACTGTATTTCCTTATAACGTGGTATTCTTACATATTCTTTCGAGAGAATACTCTACTGTGCGTTCTCTTTTAGGCTACACGCTTAGACATACACGCAACACCAAAACTTTTCGAGTTACAACATGTTGTTTAGGAAAAACAAATTAATTTCGCACGATGCTGGATTTCCATAAACGTGGTTTCTGAAAAAATTTTGACGAAGGAAAATATTCCTGTGGGTTCTGTTTTGAGGCTACACGTTTAGATGTAATCACCACATCAAATCCTTTTGAGTCACAACGTGTTGTTTAGGAGATACAAGCTAATTTTGTACCATGAGTTATTTCTTCTCGTAAAGTGTTTCCAATACGTACATATTTGTCTTTACTCTGCAACACTGTATTTCCATATAACGTGGTATTCTTACATATTCTTTCGAGAGAAACCTCTCCTGTGCGTTCTCTTTTGAGGCTACATGCTTAGACATACACGCAACTCCAAAGCTTTTCGAGTTACAACGTGTTGTTTTGGAAAAACAAAATAATTACGCACAATGCGGGATTTCCTTAAAACGTGGTTTTCTGAAAAATTTGACGAAAGAAAATTCTCCTGTGGGTTCTCTTTTGAGGCTACACGTTTAGACGTACACGCCACACCAAATCTTTTCGAGTTACAACATGTAGTTTTGGAGATACAAGCTAATATTGTACGATGCGTTATTTCTTCTCGTAAAGTGTTTCCAATACGTATGTATTTGTTTTTACTCTGCAACACTGTATTTCTTATAATGTGGTATTCTTACATATTCTTTCGAGAGAAAACTCTCCTGTGCGTTCTCTTTAGAGGCCACACTTTTAGACATACATGCAACCCCAAAGCTTTTCGTGTTGTTTAGGAAAAACAAGATAATTTAGCATGATGCGGGATTTCCTTAAAATGGTTTTCTGAAAAAATTTTGACGAAAGAAAATTCTCCTGTGGGTTCTCTTTTGAGGATACACGTTTAGATGTAAACACCAAACCAAACCTTTTCGAGTTACAACGTGTTGTGTTAGGAGATACAAGCTAATTTTTTACAATGTGTTATTTCTTCTCATAAAGTGTTTCCAATATATACTTATTGGTCTTTACTCTGCAACACTATATTTCCAAATAACTTGGTATTCTTACATATTCTTTGGAGAGAAAACTCTCCTGTGTGTTCTCTTTTGAGGCTACACGCTTAGACATACACGAAACACCAATGCTTTTCGAGTTACAACGTATTGTTTAGGAAAAACAAGATAATTTCGCATGATGCGGGATTTCCTTAAAACGTGGTTTTCTGACAAATTTTGATGAAAGAAAATTCTCCTGAGGGTTCCCTTTTGAGGCTACACCTTTTGATGTAAACACCAAATCAAACCTTTTCGAGTTACAACGTGTTGTTTAGGAGATACAAACTAATTTTGTACGATACATTATTTCTTCTCTTAAAGTGTTTCCAATAAGTACCTATTTGTCTTTACTCTGCAACACTGTATTTCCTTATAACGTGGTATTCTTACATATTCTTTCGAGAGAAAACTCTCCTGTGCATTCTCTTTTGAGGCTACACGCTTAGACATACACGCAGCACCAAAGCTTTTCGAGTCACAACGTGTTGTTTAGGAAAAACAAGATAATTTCGCACGATGCGGGATTTCCTTAATACGTGGTTTTCTGACAAATTTTGACCAAAAAAAATTCTCCTGTGGATTCTCTTTTGAGGCTACATGTTTAGACATACACGCCACACCAAATCATTTCGAGTTACAAAGTGTTGTTTAGGAGATACAAGCTAATTTTGTACGATTCGTTACTTCTTCTCGTAAAGTGTTTCCAATACGTACGTATTTGTCTTTACTCTGCAACACTGTATTTCCTTATAATGTGGTATTCTTATATATTCTTTCGAGAGAAAACTCTCCTGTGCGTTCTCTTTGAGGCCACACGTTTAGACATACACGCAACACCAAAGCTTTTCGAGTTAAAACGTGTTGTTTAGGAAAAACAAGATAATTTCGCACGATGCGGAATTTCCTTAAAATGTGGTTTTCTGACAAATTTTGACGAAAGAAAATTCTCCTGTGGTTTCTCTTTTGAGGCTACACATTTCAACGTACACGCCACACCAAATCTTTTCGAGTTACAACGTGTTGTTTAGGAAATACAAGCTAATTTTGTACGATGTATTATTCCTTCTCGTAAAGTGTTTCCAATACATATGTATCTGTCTTTACTCTGCAACACTGTATTTCTTTATAACGTGGTATTCTTACATATTCGTTCGAGAGAATACTCTACTGTACATTCTCTTTTGAGTCTACACGCTTAGACATACACGGAACACCAAAGCTTTTCGAGTTACAACGTGTTGTTTAGGAAAAACAAAATAATTTCCCTCGATGATGGATTTCCATAAAACGTGGTTTTCTGAAAAAAAATTGACGAAGGAAAATACTCCTGTGGGTTCTCTTTTGAGGCTACATGTTTAGATGTAATCACCACATCGAATCCTTTTGAGTCACAACATTTTGTTTAGGAGATACAGGCTAATTTTGTACCATGCGTTATTTCGTCTTGTAAAGTGTTTCCAATATGTACATATTTGTCTTTACTCTGCAACACTGTATTTCCATATAACGTGGTATTCTTAAATATTCTTTCGAGAGAAACCTCTCCTGTGCGTTCTCTATTGAGGCTGCACGCTTAGACATACACGCAACACCAAAGCTTTTCGAGTTACAAGGTATTGTTTTGGAAAAACAAAATAATTTCGCACGATGCGGGATTTCCTTAAAACGTGGTTTTCTGAAAAATTTTGACGAACGAAAATTCTCCTGTGGGTTCTCTTTTGAGGCTACACGTTTAGACGTTCACGCCACACCAAATCCTTTCGAGTTACAACGTGTTGTTTAGGAGATACAAGCTAATTTTGTAGATGCGTTATTTCTTCTCGTAAAGTGTTTACAATATGTACGTATTTGTCTTTACTCTGCAACACTGTATTTCCTTATAACGTGGTATTCTTACATATTCTTTGGAGAGAAAACTCTCCTGTGCGTTCTCTTTAGAGGCCACACATTTAGACATACACGCAACCCCAAAGCTTTTCGAGTTAAAACGTGTTGTTTAGGAAAAACAAGATAATTTCGCACGATGCGGAATTTCCTTAAAATGTGGTTTTCTGACAAATTTTGACGAAAGAAAATTCTCCTGTGGTTTCTCTTTTGAGGCTACACATTTCAACGTACACGCCACACCAAATCTTTTCGAGTTACAACGTGTTGTTTAGGAAATACAAGCTAATTTTGTACGATGTATTATTCCTTCTCGTAAAGTGTTTCCAATACATATGTATCTGTCTTTACTCTGCAACACTGTATTTCCTTATAACGTGGTATTCTTACATATTCGTTCGAGAGAATACTCTACTGTACATTCTCTTTTGAGTCTACACGCTTAGACATACACGGAACACCAAAGCTTTTCGAGTTACAACGTGTTGTTTAGGAAAAACAAAATAATTTCCCTCGATGATGGTTTTCCAAAAAACGTGGTTTTCTGAAAAAAAAATTGACGAAGGAAAATACTCCTGTGGGTTCTCTTTTGAGGCTACATGTTTAGATGTAATCACCACATCGAATCCTTTTGAGTCACAACGTTTTGTTTAGGAGATACAGGCTAATTTTGTACCATGCGTTATTTCTTCTTGAAAAGTGTTTCCAATATGTACATATTTGTCTTTACTCTGCAACACTGTATTTCCATATAACGTGTATTCTTAAATATTCTTTCGAGAGAAACCTCTCCTGTGCGTTCTCTTTTGAGGCTGCACGCTTAGACATACACGCAACACCAAAGCTTTTCGAGTTACAAGGTATTGTTTTGGAAAAACAAAATAATTTCGCACGATGCGGGATTTCCTTAAAACGTGGTTTTCTGAAAAATTTTGACGAACGAAAATTCTCCTGTGGGTTCTCTTTTGAGGCTACACGTTTCGACGTTCACGCCACACCAAATCCTTTCGCGTTACAACGTGTTGTTTAGGAGATACAAGCTAATTTTGTAGATGGGTTATTTCTTCTCGTAAAGTGTTTACAATATGTACGTATTTGTCTTTACTCTGCAACACTGTATTTCCTTATAACGTGGTATTCTTACATATTCTTTGGAGAGAAAACTCTCCTGTGCGTTCTCTTTAGAGGCCACACGTTTAGACATACACGCAACCCCAAAGCTTTTCGAGTTACAACGTGTTGTTTAGGAAAAACAAGATAATTTCGCATGATGCGGGATTTCCTTAAAACGTGGTTTTCTGAAAAAATTTTGACGAAAGAAAATTCTCCTGTGTGTTCTCTTTTGAGGCTACACGTTTAGATGTAAACACCACACCAAACATTTTCGAGTTGCAACGTGTTGTTTAGGAGATACAAGCTAATATTTTACCATGCGTTATTTCTTCTTATAAAGTGTTTCCAATACATACATATTGGTCTTTACTCTGCAACACTGTATTTCCAAATAACGTGGTATTCTTACATATTCTTTCGAGAGAAAACTCTCCTGTGCGTTCTCTAATGAGGCTACACGCTTAGACATTCACGAAACACCAATGCTTTTCGAGTTACAACGTGTTGTTTAGGAAAAACAAGATAATTTCGCACGATGCGGGATTTCCTTAAAACGTGGTTTTCTGACAAATTTTGACGAAAGAAAATTCTCCTGTGGTTTCCCTTTTGAGGCTACTCGTTTAGACGTACATGCCACACCAAATCTTTTCGAGTTACAACGTGTTGTTTAGGAGATACAAGCTAATTTTGTACGATACATTATTTCTTCTCGTAAAGTGTTTCCAATAAGTACCTATTTGTCTTTACTCTGCAACACTGTATTTCCTTATAACGTGGTATTCTTACATATTCTTTCGAGAGAAAACTCTCCTGTGCATTCTCTTTTGAGGCAACACGCTTAGACATACACGCAGCACCAAAGGTTTTCGAGTCACAACGTGTTGTTTAGGAAAAACAAGATAATTTCGCACGATGCGGGATTTCCTTAATACGTGGTTTTCTGACAAATTTTGACCAAAAATAATTCTCCTGTGGGTTCTCTTTTGAGGCTAAATGTTTAGACGTACACGCCACATGAAATCATTACGAGTTACAAAGTGTTGTTTAGGAGATACAAGCTAATTTTTTATGATGCGTTACTTCTTTTCATAAAGTGTTTCCAATACATAAGTACTTTCTTTACTCTGCAACAATGTATTTCCTTATAATGTGGTATTCTTATATATTCTTTCGAGAGAAAACTCTCCTGTGCGTTTTCTTTGAGGCCACACGTTTAGACATACACGCAACACCAAAGCTTTTCGAGTTAAAACGTGTTGTTTAGGAAAAACAAGATAATTTCGCACGATGCGGGATTTCCTTAAAATGTGGTTTTCTGACAAATTTTGACGAAAGAAAATTCTCCTGTGGGTTCTCTTTTGAGGCTACACGTTTCAACGTACACGCCACACCAAATCTTTTCGAGTTACAACGTGTTGTTTAGGAAATACAAGCTAATTTTGTACGATGTATTATTCCTTCTCGTAAAGGGTTTCCAATAAGTATGTATCTGTCTTTACTCTGCAACACTGTATTTCCTTATAACGTGGTATTCTTACATATTTGTTCGAGAGAATACTCTTCTGTGCATTCTCTTTTGAGTCTACACGCTTAGACATACACGCAACACAAAAGCTTTTCGAGTTACAACGTGTTGTTTAGGAAAAACAAAATAATTTCGCACGATGATGGATTTCCTTAAAACGTGGTTTTCTGAAAAAATTTTGACGAAAGAAAATACTCCTGTGGGTTCTCTTTTGAGGCTACATGTTTAGATGTAATCACCACATCAAATCCTTTTGAGTCACAACGTGTTGTTTAGGAGATACAAGCTAATTTTGTACCATGTGTTATTTCTTCTTGTAAAGTGTTTCCAATATGTACATATTTGTCTTTACTCTGCAACACTGTATTTACATATAACGTGGTATTCTTAAATATTCTTTCGAGAGAAACCTCTGCTGTGCGTGGCCTTTTGAGGCTACACGCTTAGACATACATGCAACACCAAAGCTTTTCGAGTTACAACGTGTTGTTTTGGAAAAACAAAATAATTTCGCACGATGCGGGATTACCTTAAAACCTGGTTTTCTGAAAAATTTTGACGAACGAAAATTCTCCTGTGGGTTCTCTTTTGAGGCTACACGTTTAGACGTACATGCCACACCAAATCTTTTTGAGTTACAACGTGTTGTTTAGGAGATACAAGCTAATTTTGTAAATGCGTTATTTCTTCTCGTAAAGTGTTTACAATACGTACGTATTTGTCTTTATTCTGCAACACTGTATTTCCTTATAACGTGGTATTCTTACATATTCTTTCGAGAGAAAACTCTCCTGTGCGTTCTCTTTAGAGGCCACACGTTTAGACATACACGCAACCCCAAAGCTTTTCGAGTTACAACGTGTTGTTTAGGAAAAACAACATAATTTCTCATGATGCAGGATTTCCTTAAAACGTGGTTTTCTGAAAAAAATTTGACGAAAGAAAATTCTCCTGTGTGTTCTCTTTTGAGGCTACACGTTTAGATGTAAACACCACACCAAACCTTTTCGAGTTGCAACGTGTTGTTTAGGAGATACAAGCTAATTTTTTACCATGCGTTATTTCTTCTCATAAAGTGTTTCAAATACATACATATTGGTCTTTACTCTGCAACACTGTATTTCCAAATAACGTGGTATTCTTACATATTCTTTCGAGAGAAAACTCCCCTGTGCGTTCTCTTTTGAGGCTACACGCTTAGACATACACGCAACACCAAAGCTTTTCAAGTTACAACGTGTTGTTTAGGAAAAACAAGATAATTTCGCACGATGCGGGATTTCCTTAAAACTTGGTTTCTGACAAATTTTGACGAAAGAAAATTCTCCTGTGGGTTCCCTTTTGAGGCTCCACGTTTAGACGTACATGCCACACCAAATCTTTTCGAGTTACAACGTGTTGTTTAGGAGATACAAGCTAATTTTGTACGATACATTATTTCTTCTCTTAAAGTGTTTCCAATAAGTACCTATTTGTCTTTACTCTGCAACACTGTATTTTCTTATAACGTGGTATTCTTACATATTCTTTCGAGAGAAAATTCTCCTGTGCGTTCTCTTTTGAGGCTACATGCTTAGACATACACGCAGCACCAAAGCTATTCAAGTCACAACGTGTTGTTTAGGAAAAACAACATAATTTCGCACGATGCAGGATTTCCTTAATACGTGGTTTTCTGACAAATTTTGACCAAAGAAAATTCTCCTGTGGGTTCTCTTTTGAGGCTACGCGTTTAGACGTACACGCCACACCAAATCTTTTCGAGTTACAACGTGTTGTTTAGGAGATACAAGCTAATTTTGTACGATGCGTTTTTTCTTCTCGAAAAGTGTTTGCAATACGTACGTATTTGTCTTTACTCTGCAACACTGTATTTCCTTATAACGTGGTATTCTTATATATTCTTTCGAGAGAAAACTCCCCTGTGGGTTCTCTTTGAGGCCATACGTTTAGACATACACGCAACACCAAAGCTTTTCGAGTTACAACGTGTTGTTTAGGAAAAACAAGATAATTTCACATGATTCAGGATTTCCTTAAAAGGTGGTTTTCTGAAAAAATTTTGACGAAAGAAAATTCTCCTGTGGGTTCTCTTTTGAGGCTACACGTTTAGATGTAAACACCACACCAAACCTTTTTGAGTTACAACGTGTTTTTTAGGAGATACAAGCAAATTTTTTACCATACGTTATTTCTTCTCATAAAGTGTTTCCAATATATACATATTGGTCTTTACTCTGCAACACTGTATTTCCAAATAACGTGGTATTCTTACATATTCTTTCGAGAGAAAACTCTCCTGTGCGTTCTCTTTTGAGGCTACACGCTTAGACATACACGCAACACCAAAGCTTTTTGAGTAAGAATACCACGTTAAAAGGAAGTACAGTGTTGCAGAATAAAGACAAATTCTTACGTTTTGGAAACCCTTAAAATTAGCGAGATGAAATAAAGCATCATACAAAATTAGCTTGTATCTCCTAAACAACACGTTGTAACTCGAAAAGATTTGGTGCGGCGTGTACGTCTAAACGTGTAGCCTCAAAAGAGAACCACAGGACAATTTTCTTTCGTCAAAATTTGTCAGAAAACCACGTTTTAAGGAAATCCCGCATCGTGAGAAATTATCTTGTTCTTCCTAAACAGCACGTTGTAACTCAAAAAGCTTTGGTGTTGCGTGTATGTCTAAGCGTGTAGCCTCAAAAGAGAACACACAGGAGAGTTTTCTCTCGAAAGAATATGTAAGAATACCACGTTATAAGGAAATACAGTGTTGCAGAGTAAAGACAAATAGGTACTTATTGGAAACACTTTTCAAGAAGTAATAACGCATCGTACAAAATTAGCTTGTATCTCCTAAACAACACGTTGTAACTAGAAAAGTTTTGGTGTGGTGTTTACAACTAAACATGTAGCCTAAAAAGAGAACCCACAGGAGAATTTTCTTTCGTCAAAATTTTTCAGAAAACCACGTTTTAAGGAAATCCCGCATCATCCGAAATTATCTTGTTTTTCCTAAACAACAGGTTGTAATTCGAAAAGCTTTGGTGTTGCGTGTATGTCTAAGCATGTAGCCTCTAAAGAGAATGCACAGGAGAGTTTTTCTCTCGAAAGAATATGCAAGATTATAACGTTATAAAGAAATACAGTGTTGCAGAGTAAAGGCAAATACGTACGTATTGGAAATATTTAAACTTTACGAGAAGAAATAATGCATCTTAAAAAATTAGCTTGTATCTCCTAACCAACACGTTGTAACTCGAAAGGATTTGGTGTGGCGTGTAAGTCTAAACGTGTAGCCTCAAAAGAGAACCCACATGAGTATTTTCTTTCGTCAAAATTTGTCAGCAAACCACGTTTTAAGGAAATCCCGCATCGTGCTAAATTATCTTGTTTTTCCTAAACAACACATTGTAACTCGAAAAGCTTTGGTGTTAAGTGTATGTCAAAGTGTGTAGCCTCAAAAGAGAATGCACAGGAGAGTTTTCTCTCGAAAGAATATGTAAGAATACCACGTTATAAGGAAATACAGTTTTGCAGAGTAAAGACAAATACGTACTTATTGGAAACACTTAAACTTTTCGAGAAGAAATAAGGCATCGTACAAAATTAGTTTGTATCTCCTAAACAACACGTTATAACTCGAAAAGATTTGGTGTGGCGTGTACGTCTAAATGTGTAGCCTCAAAAGAGAACCCACAGGAGAATTTTCTTTCTTCAAAATTTGTCAGAAAACCACGTTTTATGGAAATCCCGCATTGTGCGAAATTATCTTGTTTTTTCGAAACAACACATTGTAACTCGAAAAGCTTTGTTGTTGCGTGTATGTCTAAGCGTGTAGCCACAAAAGATAATGCAAAGGAGAGTTTTTTTCTCGAAAGAATATGTAAGAATACCACGTTATTAGGAAACACAGTGTTGTAGAGTAAAGACAAATGCTTACTTATTGGAAAAACTTTAGGAGAAGAAATAACGCATCGTAAAGAATTAGCTTGTATCTCCTAAACAACACGTTGTAACTTAAAAAGATTTGGTGTGGCCTGTACATCTAAACGTGTAGCCTCAAAAGAGAACCGACTGGAGAATTTTCTTTCGTCAAAATTTTCCAGAAAACCACGTTTTAAGGAAATCCCGCATCGTGCGCAATTATCTGGTTTTTCCTAAACAACACGTTGTAACTCGAAAAGCTTTGGTGTTGCGTGTATGTGTAAGCGTGTAGCCTCAAAAGATAACGCACAGGAGAGTTTTCTCTCGAAAGAATATGTAAGAATACCACGTTATAAGGAAATACAGTGTTGCAGACTAAAGGCAAATACGTACGTATTGGAAACACTTTACGAGAAGAAATAAAGCAACGTACAAAATTAGCTTGTATCTCCTAAACAACACGTTGTAACTCGAAAAGATTTGGTGTGGCGTGTACGTCTAAACGTGTAGCCTCAAAAGAGAACCCACAGGAGAATTTTCTTTCGTCAAAATTTTTCAGAAAACCACGTTTTATGGAAATCCCGCATCCTGCGAAATTATCTTGTTTTTCCTAAACAACATGTTGTAACTCGAAAAGCTTTGGTGTTGCGTGTATGTCTAAGCGTGTAGCCTCAAAAGAGAACGCACAGCAGAGTTGTTTCTCGATAGAATTTGTAAGAATACCACGTTATAAGGAAATACAGTGTTGCAGAGTAAAGACAAATACATATGTATTGGAAACCCATAAACTTTACGAGATGAAATAAAGTATCGTACAAAATTAGCTTGTATCTCCTAAACAACACGTTGTAACTCGAAATGATTTGTTGTGGCGTGTACGACTAAACGTGTAGCCTCAAAATAGAACCCACAGGACACTTTTCTTTCGTCAAAATTTTTCAGAAAACCACGTTTTAAGGAAATCCCGCATCGTGCGAAATTATCTTGTTTTTCCTAAACAACACGTTGTAACTCGAAAAGCTTTGGTTTTGCGTGTATGTCTAAGATTGTAGCCTCCAAAGAGAACGCACAGGAGAGTTTTCTCTCGAAAGAACATGTAAGAATACCACGTTATAAGGAAATACAGTGTTGCAGAGTAAAGGCAAATACATACGTATTGGAAACACTTAAACTTTACGAGAAGAAATAACGCATCATAAAAAAATTAGCATGTATCTCCTAAACAACACGTTGAAACTCAAAAAGATTTGGTGTGGCGTGTACATCTAAACGTGTAGCCTCAAAAGAGATCCCACAGGAGAATTTTCTTTCGTCAAAAATTGTCAGAAAAGCACGTTTTAAGGAAATCCCGCATCGTGGGAAATTATCTTGTTCTTCCTAAACAACACGTTGTAACTCGAAAAGCTTTGGTGTTGCGTATATGTCTAAGCGTGTAGCCTCAAATGAGAACGCACAGGAGAGTTTTCTCTTGAAAGAATATGTAAGAATACCACGTTATAAGGAAATACAGTGTTGCAGAATAAAGACATATACTTACTTATTGGAAAAACTTTAGGAGAAGAAATAAAGCATCGTACAAAATTAGCTTGTATCTCCCAAACAACACGTTGTAGCTTAAAAAGATTTGGTGTGGCCTGCACGTCTAAACATGTAGCCTCAAAAGAGAACCCATAGAGGAATTTTCCTTGGTCAAAATTTGTCAGAAAACCACTTATTAAGGAAATCCCGCATCGTGCGTAATTATCTTGTTTTTCCTAAACAACACGTTGTAACTCGAAAAGCTTTGGTGTTGCGTGTATGTCTAAGTGCGTAGCCTCAAAGGGGAACGCCCAAGAGTTTTCTCTCGAAAGAATATGTAAGAATGCCACGTTATAAGGAAATACAGTGTTGCAGAGTATAGACAAATACGTACTTATTGGAAACACTTTACAAGAAGAAATAAAACATCATGCAAAATTAGATTGTATCTCCTAAACAACACGTTGTAACTGGAAAAGATTTTGTGTGGTGTGTACGTCTAAACGTGTAGCCTCAAAAGAGAACCCACAGGAGAGTTTTCTTTGGTCAAAATTTGTCAAAAACCACGTTTTACGGAAATCCCGCATCGTGCGAAAATATCTTGTTTTTCCTAAACAACACGTTGTAACTCGAAAAGCTTTGGTGTTGCGTGTATTTCTAAGCGTGTAGCCTCAAAAGAGAACGCACAGGAGAGTTTTCTCCCGAAAGAATATGTAAGAATACCACGTTATAAGGAAATACAGTGTTGCAGAGTAAAGACAAATACATACTTATTGGAAACACTTAAACTTTACGAGAAGAAATAACACATAGTACAAAATTAGCTTGTATCTCCTAAACAACACGTTATAGCTCGAAAGGATTTGGTGTGGCGTGTAAGTCGAAACATGTATCCTCAAAAGATAACCCACAGGAGAATTTTCTTTCATCAAAATTTGTCAGAAAACCACGTTTTAAGGAAATCGCGCATCATGCGAAATTATCTTGTTTTTCCTAAACAACACGTTGTAACTCGAAAAGCTTTGGTGTTGCGTGTATGTCTAAGCGTGTAGCCTCCAAAGAAAACGCACAGGAGAGTTTACTGTCGAAAGAATATGTAAGAATTCCACGTAATAAGGAAATACAGTGTTGCAGAGTAAAGGCAAATACATACGTATTGGAAACACTTAAACTTTACGAGAAGAAATAAGGCATCATAAAAAAATTAGCTTGTATCTCCTAAACAACACGTTGTAACTCAAAAAGATTTGGTGTGGTGTGTACGTCTAAATGTGTAGCCTCAATAGAGAACCCACAGGAGAATTTTCTTTCGTCAAAATTTGTCAGAAAACCACGTTTTAAGGAAATCCCGCATTGTCGGAAATTATCTTGTTCTTCCTAAACAACACATTGTAACTCGAAAAGCTTTGGTGTTGCGTGTATGTCTAAGCGTGTAGCCTCAAATGAGAATGCACAGGAGAGTTTTCTCTCGAAAGAATATGTAAGAATACCACATTATAAGGAAATACAGTGTTGCAGAGTAAAGACATATTCTTACTTATTCGAAAAACTTTACAAGAAGAAATAACCTATCGTACAAAATTAGCTTGTATCTCCTAAACAACACGTTGTAACGTAAAAAGATTAGGTGTGGCCTGTACGTCTAAACGTGTAGCCTCAAAAGAGAACCCATAGGAGAATTTTCCTTGGTCACAATTTGTCAGAAAACCACTTATTAAGGAAATCCCGCATCGCGCGAAATTATATTGTTTTTCCTAAACAGCACGTTGTAACGCGAAAAACTTTGGTGTTGCCTGTATGTCTAAGCTTGTAGCCTCAAAGGGGAACACACAGGAGAGTTTTCTCTCGAAAGAATATGTAAGAATACCACGTTATAAGGAAATACAGTGTTGCAGACTAAAGGCAAATACGTACGTATTGGAAACACTTTACGAGAAGAAATAACGCATCATACAAAATTAGCTTGTATCTCCTAAACAACACGTTGTAACTTGAAAGGATTTGGTGTGGCGTGTACGTCTAAACGTGTAGCCTCAAAAGAGAACCCACAGGACAATTTTCTTTCGTCAAACATTTTCAGAAATCCACGTTTTAAGGAAATCCCGCATCGTGTGAAATTATCTTGTTTTTCCTAAACAACACATTGTAACTCGAAAAGCTTTGGTGTTGCGTGTATGTCTAAGCGTGTAGCCTCAAAAGCGAACGCACAGGAGAGTTTTCTCTCGAAAGAATATGTAAGAATACCACGTTATAAGGGAATACAGTGTTGCAGAGTAAAGACAAATACGTATGTATTGGAAACCCATAAACTTTACGAGATGAAATAAAGCATCGTACAAAATTAGCTTGTATCTCCTAAACAACACGTTGTAACTCGAAAAGATTTGGTGTGGTATGTAGTCTAAACGTGTAGCCTCAAAAGAGAACCCACAGGACTATTTTCTTTCATCAAATTTTGTCAGAAAACCACGTTTTAAGGAAATTACGCAACGTGAGATATTATCTAGTTCTTCCTAAACAACACGTTTTAACTCGAAAAGCTTTGGTGTTGGGTGTATGTCTAAGCATGTAGCCCCAAAAGAGAACGCAGAGGAGAGTTTTCTCTCGAAAGAATATGCAAGAATGCCACGTTATAAGGAAATACAGTGTTGCAGAGTAAAGACAAATATTTATTGGAAAAACTTTACAAGAAGAAATAACACATCGTACAAAATTAGCTTGTATCGCCTAAACAACACGTTGTAACTTAAAAAGATTTGGAGTGGCCTGTACGTCTAAACGTGTAGTCTCAAAAGAGAACCCATAGGAGAATTTTCTTTGGTCAAAATATATCAGAAAACCACGTATTAAGGAAATCCCTCATTCTGCGAAATTATCTTGTTTTTCCTAAACAACACGTTGTAACGCGAAAAGCTTTGGTTTTGCGTGTATGTCTAAGCGTGTAGCCTCAAAAGAGGATGCACAGGAGAGTTTTTTCTCGAAAGAATATGTAAGAATACCACGTTATAAGAAAATACAGTGTTGCAGACTAAAGGCAAATACGTACGTATTGGAAACACTTTACTAGAAGAAATAACGCATCGTACAAAATTAGCTTGTATCTCCTAAACAACACGTTGTAACTCGAAAGGATTTGGTGTGGCGTGTACGTCTAAACGTGTAGCCTCAAAAGAGAACCCACAGGAGAATTTTCTTTCGTCAAAATTTTTCAGAAACCACGTTTTAAATACATCCCGCATCGTGCGAAATTATCTTGTTTTTCCTAAACAACACATTGTAACTTGAAAAGCTTTGGTGTTGCGTGTATGTCTAAGCGTGTAGCCTCAAAAGAGAACGCACAGGAGAGTTTTTTCTCGATAGAATTTGTAAGGATACCACGTTATAAGGAAATACAGTGTTGCAGAATAAAGACAAATAGGTATGTATTGGAAACCCATAAACTTTACGAGATGAAATAAAGCATCGTACAAAATTAGCTTGTATCTCCTAAACAACACGTTGTAACTCGAAAAGATTTGGTGTGGCGTGTACATCTAAACGTGTAGCCTCAAAAGAGAACCCACAGGACAATTTTCTTTCGTCAAAATTTGTCAGAAAACCACGTTTTAAGGAAATCACGCATCGTGAGAAATTATCTTGTTCTTCCTAAACAGCTCGTTTTAACTCGAAAAGCTTTGGTGTAGGGTGTATTTCGAAGCGTGTAGCCCCAAAAGAGAACGCACAGGAGAGTTTTCTCTCGAAAGAATATGTAACAATACCACGTTATAAGGAAATACAGTGTGGCAGAGTAAAGACAAATACGTCCGTATAGGAAGCACTTTATGAGAAAAATAACGAATCTTGCAAAATTAGCTTGTATGTCCTAAACAACATGTTGTAACTCAAAAGGATTTGGTGTGGCATGTACGTCTAAACGTGTAGCCTCAAAAGAGAACCCACAGGAGAGTTTTCTTTCGTCAAAATTTGTCAGAAAACCACGTTTTAAGGAAATCCCGCATCGTGCGAAATTATCTTGTTTTTCCTAAGCAACACGTTGTAACTAGAAAAGCTTTGGTGTTGCGTGTATGTCTAAGCGTGCAGCCTCAAAAGAGAATGCACAGGAGAGTTTTCTCTCGAAAGAATATGTAAGAATACCACGTTATAAGGAAATATATTGCTGCAGAGTAAAGACATATACGTTCTTATTGGAAACACATTATGAGAAGAAATAACGCATGGTACAAAATTAGCTTGAATCTCCAAAACAACACGTGGTAACTCAAAAAGATTTGGTGTGGCATGTACGTCTGAACGTGTAGCCTCAAAAGAGAACACACAGGAGAATTTTCTTTGGTCAAATTTGTCAGAAAACCACGTATTAAGGAAATCCCGCATCGGGCGAAATTATCTTGTTTTTCCTAATCAACACGTTGTAACTCGAAAAGCTTTGGTGTTGTGTGTATGTCTAAGCGTGTAGCCTCCAAAGAGAATGCACAGGATAGTTTTCTCTCGAAAGAATATGTAAGAATACCATGTGATAAGGAAATACAGTGTTGCAGAGGAAAGACAAATACGTACTTATTGGAAACACTTTACGAGAAGAAATAACGCATCATGGAAAATTAGCTTGTATCTCCTAAACAACACGCTGTAACTCGAAAAGATTTGGTGTGGCGTGTACGTCTAAACGTGTAGCCTCAAAGAGAACCCACAGGAGATTTTTCTTTCCTCAAAATTTGTCAAAAACCACGTTTTAAGGAAATCCCGCATCGTGCATAATTATCTTGTTTTTCCTAAACAACATGTTGTAACTCGAAAAGCTTTGGTGTTGCGTGTATGTCTAAGCGTGTAGCCTTAAAAGAGAACGCACAGGAGAGTTTTTTCCCGAAAGAATATGTAGGAATACCACGTTATAAGGAAATACAGTGTTGCAGAGTAAAGACAAGTACATACTTATTGGAAACACTTAAACTTTACGAGTAGAAATAACACATAGTACAAAATTAGCTTGTATCTCCTAAACAACACGCTATAACTCGAAAGGATTTGGTGAGGCTTGTACGTCTAAACGTATATCCTCAAAAGAGAACCCACAGGAGTATTTTCTTTCGTCAAAATTTGTCAGATAACCACGTTTTAAGGAAATCCCGTATCATGCGAAATTACCTTGTTTTTCCTAAACAACACGTTGTAACTCGAAAAGCTTTGGTTTTGCGTGTATGTCTAAGCATGTAGCCTCCAAAGAGAACGCAGAGGAGAGTTTTCTCTCGAAAGAATATGTAAGAATACCACGTTATAAGGAAATACAAAGTTGCAGAGTAAAGGCAAATACATACGTATTGGAAACACTTAAACTTTACGAGAAGAAATAATGCATCGTAAAAAAAATTAGCATGTATCTCCTAAACAACACGTTGAAACTCAAAAAGATTTGGTGTGGCGTGTACATCTAAACGTGTAGCCTCAAAAGAGAACCCACAGGAGAATTTTCTTTCGTCAAAAATTGTCAGAAAACCACGTTTTAAGGAAATCCCGCATCGTGGGAAATTATCTTGTTCTTCCTAAACAACACGTTGTAACTCGAAAAGCTTTGGTGTTGCGTATATGTCTAAGCGTGTAGCGTCAAATGAGAACGCACAGGAGAGTTTTCTCTTGAAAGAATATGTAAGAATACCACGTTATAAGGAAATACAGTGTTGCAGAATAAAGACATATACTTACTTATTGGAAAAAACTTTAGGAGAAGAAATAACGCATCTTACAAAATTAGCTTGTATCTCCTAAACAACACGTTGTAACTTAAAAAGATTTGGTGTGGCCTGCACGTCTAAACGTGTAGCCTCAAAAGAGAACCCATAGAGGAATTTTCCTTGGTCAAAATTTGTCAGAAAACCACTTATTAAGGAAATCCCGCATCGTGCGTAATTATCTTGTTTTTCCTAAACAACACGTTGTAACTCGAAAAGCTTTGGTGTTGCGTGTATGTCTAAGTGCGTAGCCTCAAAGGGGAACGCCCAGGAGAGTTTTCTCTCGAAAGAATATGTAAGAATGCCACGTTATAAGGAAATACAGTGTTGCAGAGTATAGACAAATACGTACTTATTTGAAACACTTTACGAGAAGAAATAAAGCATCATGCAAAATTAGCTTGTATCTCCTAAACAAAACATTGTAACTGGAAAAGATTTTGTGTGGTGTGTACGTCTAAACGTGTAGCCTCAAAAGAGAACCCACAGGAGAGTTTTCTTTGGCCAAAATTTGTCAAAAACCACGTTTTACGGAAATCCCGCATCGTGCGAAAATATCTTGTTTTTCCTAAACAACACGTTGTAACTCGAAAAGCTTTGGTGTTGCGTGTATTTCTAAGCGTGTAGCCTCAAAAGAGAACGCACAGGAGAGTTTTCTCCCGAAAGAATATGTAAGAATACCACGTTATAAGGAAATACAGTGTTGCAGAGTAAAGACAAATACATACTTATTGGAAACACTTAAACTTTACGAGAAGAAATAACACATAGTACAAAATTAGCTTGTATCTCCTAAACAACACGTTATAACTCGAAAGGATTTGGTGTGGCGTGTACGTCGAAACGTGTACCCTCAAAAGAGAACCCACAGGAGAATTTTCTTTCATCAAAATTTGTCAGAAAACCACGTTTAATGAAATCCCGCATCATGCGAAATTATCTTGTTTTTCCTAAACAACACGTTGTAACTCGAAAAGCTTTGGTGTTGCGTGTATGTCTAAGCATGTTGCCTCCAAAGAAAATGCACAGGTGAGTTTACTGTCGAAAGAATATGTAAGAATACCACGTAATAAGGAAATACAGTATTGCAGAGTAAAGGCAAATACATACGTATTGGAAACACTTAAACTTTACGAGAAGGAATAAGGCATCATAAAAAAATTAGCTTGTATCTCCTAAACAACACGTTGTAACTCAAAATGATTTGGTGTGGTGTGTACATCTAAACGTGTAGCCTCAATAGAGAACCCACAGGAGAATTTTCTTTCGTCAAACTTTGTCAGAAAACCACGTTTTAAGGAAATCCCGCATCGTCGGAAATTATCTTGTTCTTCCTAAAGAACACATTGTAACTCGAAAAGCTTTGGAGTTGCGTGTTTGTCTAAGCGTGTAGCCTCAAATTAGAACGCACAGGAGAGTTTTCTCTCGAAAGAATATGTAAGAATACCACATTATAAGGAAATACAGTGTTGCAGAGTAAAGACATATTCTTACTTATTAGAAAATCTTTACGAGAAGAAATAAACTATCGTACAAAATTAGCTTGTATCACCTAAACAACACGTTGTAACTTAAAAAGATTAGGTGTGGCCTGTACGTCTAAACGTGTAGCCTCAAAAGAGAACCCATAGGAGAATTTTCCTTGGTCAAAATTTGTCAGAAAACCACTTATTAAGGAAATCCCGCATCGCGCGAAATTATATTGTTTTTCCTAAACAGCACGTTGTAACGCGAAAAACTTTGGTGTTGCCTGTATGTCTAAGCTTGTAGCCTCAAAGGGGAACACACAGGAGAGTTTTCTCTCGAAAGAATATGTAAGAATACCACGTTATAAGGAAATACAGTGTGGCAGACTAAAGGCAAATATGTACGTATTGGAAACACTTTACGAGAAGAAATAACGCATCATACAAAATTAGCTTGTATCTCCTAAACAACACGTTGTAACTTGAAAGGATTTGGTGTGGCGTGTACGTCTAAACGTGTAGCCTCAAAAGAGAACCCACAGGACAATTTTCTTTCGTCAAAAATTTTCAGAAATCCACGTTTTAAGGAAATCCCGCATCGTGTGAAATTATCTTGTTTTTCCTAAACAAAACATTGTAACTCGAAAAGCTTTGGTGTTGCGTGTATGTCTAAGCGTGTAGCCTCAAAAGAGAACGCACAGGAGAGTTTTCTCTCGAAAGAATATGTAAGAATACCACGTTATAAGGGAATACAGTGTTGCAGAGTAAAGACAAATACGTATGTATTGGAAACCCATAAACTTTACGAGATGAAATAAAGCATCGTACAAAATTAGCTTGTATCTCCTAAACAACACGTTGTAACTCGAAAAGATTTGGTGTGGTATGTAGTCTAAACGTGTAGCCTCAGAAGAGAACCCACAGGACAATTTTCTTTCATCAAATTTTGTCAGAAAACCACGTTTTAAGGAAATCACGCAACGTGAGAAATTATCTAGTTCTTCCTAAACAACACGTTTTAACTCGAAAAGCTTTGGTGTTGGGTGTATGTCTAAGCATGTAGCCCCAAAAGAGAACGCAGAGGAGAGTTTTCTCTCGAAAGAATATGCAAGAATGCCACGTTATAAGGAAATACAGTGTTGCAGAGAAAAGACAAATATTTATTGGAAAAACTTTACAAGAAGAAATAACGCATCGTACAAAATTAGCTTGTATCGCCTAAACAACACGTTGTAACTTAAAAAGATTTGGAGTGGCCTGTACGTCTAAACGTGTAGTCTCAAAAGAGAACCCATAGGAGAATTTTCTTTGGTCAAAATATATCAGAAAACCACGTATTAAGGAAATCCCTCATTCTGCGAAATTATCTTGTTTTTCCTAAACAACACGTTGTAACGCGAAAAGCTTTGGTGTTGCGTGTATGTGTAAGCGTGTAGCCTCAAAAGAGGATGCACAGGAGAGTTTTTTTCTCGAAAGAATATGTACGAATACCACGTTATAAGAAAATACAGTGTTGCAGACTAAAGGCAAATACGTACGTATTGGAAACACTTTACTAGAAGAAATAACGCATCGTACAAAATTAGCTTGTATCTCCTAAACAACACGTTGTAACTCGAAAAGATTTGGTGTGGCATGTACGTCTAAACGTGTAGCCTCAAAAGAGAACCCACAGGAGAATTTTCTTTCGTCAAAATTTTTCAGAAACCACGTTTTAAATACATCCCGCATCGTGCGAAATTATCTTGTTTTTCCTAAACAACACATTGTAACTCGAAAAGCTTTGGTGTTGCGTGTATGTCTAAGCGTGTAGCCTCAAAAGAGAACGCACAGGAGAGTTTTTTCTCGATAGAATTTATAAGGATACCACGTTATAAGGAAATACAGTATTGCAGAATAAAGACAAATACGTATGTATTGGAAACCCATAAACTTTACGAGATGAAATAAAGCATCGTACAAAATTAGCTTGTATCTCCTAAACAACACGTTTTAACTCGAAAAGATTTGGTGTGGCGTGTACCTCTAAACGTGTAGCCTCAAAAGAGAACCTACAGGACAATTTTCTTTCGTCAAAATTTGTCAGAAAACCACGTTTTAAGGAAATCCCGCATTGTGAGAAATTATCTTGTTCTTCCTAAACATCTCGTTTTAACTCGAAAAGCTTTGGTGTAGGGTGTATTTCGAAGCGTGTAGCCCCAAAAGAGAACGCACAGGAGAGTTTTCTCTCGAAAGAATATGTAAGAATACCACGTTATAAGGAAATACAGTGTGGCAGAGTAAAGACAAATAGGTCCGTATTGGAAGCACTTTATGAGAAAAAAAGCGAATCTTGCAAAATTAGCTTGTATGTCCTAAACAACACGTTGTAACTCAAAAGGATTTGGTGTGGCATGTACGTCTAAACGTGTAGCCTCAAAAGAGAACCCACAGGAGAGTTTTCTTTCGTCAAATTTTGTCAGAAAACCACGTTTTAAGGAAATCCCGCATCGTGCGAAATTATCTTGTTTTTCCTAAGCAACACGTTGTAACTAGAAAAGCTTTGGTGTTGCATGTATGTCTAAGCGTGCAGCCTCAAAAGAGAATGCACAGGAGAGTTTTCTCTCGAAAGAATATGTAAGAATACCACGTTATAAGGAATTATATTGCTGGAGAGTAAAGACATATACGTACATATTGGAAACACATTATGAGAAGAAATAACGCATGGTACAAAATTAGCTTGAATCTCCAAAACAACACGTGGTAACTCAAAAAGATTTGGTGTGGCATGTACGTCTGAACGTGTAGCCTCAAAAGAGAACCCACAGGAGAATTTTCTTTGGTCAAATTTGTCAGAAAACCACGTATTAAGGAAATCCCGCATCGGGCGAAATTATCTTGTTTTTCCTAATCAACACGTTGTAACTCGAAAAGCTTTGGTGTTGCGTGTATGTCTAAGCGTGTAGTCTACAAAGAGAATGTACAGGATAGTTTTCTCTCGAAAGAATATGAAAAAATACCATGTGATAAAGAAATATTGTGTTGCAGAGTAAAGACAAATACGTACTTATTGCAAACACTTACGAGAAAAAATAACGCATCATGCAAAATTAGCTTGTATCTCCTAAACAACACGCGGTAACTCGAAAAGATTTGGTGTGGCGTGTACGTCTAAACGTGTAGCCTCAAAGAGAACCCACAGGAGATTTTTCTTTCGTCAAAATTTGTCAAAAACCAAGTTTTAAGGAAATCCAGCATCGTGCATAATTATCTTGTTTTTCCTAAACAACATGTTGTAACTCGAAAACATTTGGTGTTGCGTGTATGTCTAAGCGTGTAGCCTTAAAAGAGAACGTACAGGAGATTTTTTTTCCCGAAAGAATATGTAGGAATACCACGTTATAAGGAAATACAGTGTTGCAGAGTAAAGACAAATACATACTTATTGGAAACACTTAAACTTTACGAGTAGAAATAACACATAGTACAAAATTAACTTGTATCTCCTAAACAACACGTTATAACTCGAAAGGATTTGGTGTGGCTTGTACGTCTAAACGTGTACCCTCAAAAGAGAACCCACAGGAGAATTTTCTTTCGTCAAAATTTGTCAGAAAACCACGTTTTAAGGAAATCCCGCATCATGCGAAATTATCTTGTTTTTCCTAAACAACACGTTGTAACTCGAAAAGCTTTGGTTGTGCGTGTATGTCTAAGCATGTAGCCTCCAAAGAGAACGCACAGGAGAGTTTTCTCTCGAAAGAATATGTAAGAATACAACGTTATAAGGAAATACAGTGTTGCAGAGTAAAGGCAAATACATACGTATTGGAAACACTTAAACTTTACGAGAAGAAATAACGCATCGTAAAAAAATTAGCTTGTATCTCCTAAACAACACGTTGAAACTCAAAAAGATTTGGTGTGGCGTGTACATCTAAACATGTAGCCTCAAAAGGGAACCCACAGGAGAATTTTCTTTCGTCAAAATTTGTCAGAAAACCACGTTTTAAGGAAATCCCGCATCGTGGGAAATTATCTTGTTCTTCCTAAACGACACGTTGTAACTCGAAAAGCTTTGGTGTTGCGTATATGTCTAAGCGTGTAGCCTCAAATGAGAACGCACAGGAGAGTTTTCTCTTGAAAGAATATGTAAGAATACCACGTTATAAGGAAATACAGTGTTGCAGAATAAAGACATATACTTACTTATTGGAAAAACTTTAGGAGAAGAAATAACGCATCGTACAAAATTAGCTTGTATCTCCTAATCAACACGTTGTAACTTAAAAAGATTTGGTGTGACCTGTACGTCTAAACGTGTAGCCTCAAAAGAGAACCCATAGAGGAATTTTCCTTGGTCAAAATTTGTCAGAAAACCACTTATTATGGAAATCCCGCATCGTGCATAATTATCTTGTTTTTCCTAAACAACACATTTTAACTCGAAAAGCTTTGGTGTTGCGTGTATGTCTAAGTGCGTAGCCTCAAAGGGGAGCGCCCAGGAGAGTTTTCTCTCGAAAGAATATGTAAAAATACCACGGTATAAGGAAATACAGTGTTGCAGAGTATACACAAATACGTCCTTATTGGAAATACTTTACGAGAAGAAATAAAGCATCATGAAAAATTAGCTTGTATCTCCTAAACAACACGTTGTAACTGGAAAAGATTTGGTGTGGTGTGTACGTCTAAACGTGTAGCCTCAAAAGAGAACCCACAGGAGAGTTTTCTTTTGTCAAAATTTGTCAAAAACCACGTTTTACGGAAATCCAGCATCGTGCGAAAATATCTTGTTTTTCCTAAACAACACGTTGTAACTCGAAAAGCATTGGTGTTGCGTGTATTTCTAAGCGTGTAGCCTCAAAAGAGAACGCACAGGAGAGTTTTCTCCCGAAAGAATATGTAGTAATACCACGTTATAAGGAAATACAGTGTTGCAGAGTAAAGACAAATACATACTTATTGGAAACACTTAAACTTTACGAAAGAAATAACACATAGTACAAAATTAGCTTGTATCTCCTAAACAACACGTTATAACTCGAAAGGATTTGGTGTGGCGTGTATGTCTAAACGTGTACCCTCAAAAGAGAACCCACCGGAGAATTTTCTTTCATCAAAATTTGTCAGAAAACCACGTTTTAAGGAAATCCCGCATCATGCGAAATTATCTTGTTTTTCCTAAACAACACGTTGTAACTCGAAAAGCTTTGGTGTTGCGTGTATGTCTAAGCGTGTAGCCTCCAAAGAGAATGCACAGGAGAGTTTACTGTTGAAAGAATATGTAAGAATACCACGTAATAAGGGAATACAGTGTTGCAGAGTAAAGGCAAATACATACATATTGGAAACACTTAAACTTTACGAGAAGAATAAGGCATCATAAAAAAATTAGCTTGTATCTCCAAACAACACGTTGTAACTCAAAAAGATTTGGTGTGGTGTGTACGTCTAAACGTGTAGCCTCAATAGAGACCCCGCAGAAGAATTTTCTTTCGTCAAAATTTGTCAGAAAACCACGTTTTAAGGAAATCCCGCATCGTGGGAAATTATCTTGTTCTTCCTAAACAACACATTGTAACACGAAAAGCTTTGGTGTTGCGTGTATGTCTAAGCATGTAGCCTCAAATGAGAACGCACAGGAGAGTTTTCTCTCGAAAGAATATGTAAGAATACCACATTATAAGGAAATACAGTGTTGCAGAGTAAAGACATATTCTTATTTATTAGAAAAACTTTACGAGAAGAAATAACCTATCGTACAAAATTAGCTTGTATCTCCTAAACAACACGTTGTAACTTAAAAAGATTAGGTGTGGCCTATACGTCTAAACGTGTAGCCTCAAAAGAGAACCCATAGGAGAATTTTCCTTGGTCAAAATTTGTCAGAAAACCACTTATTAAGGAAATCCCGCATCGCGCGAAATTATATTGTTTTTCCTAAACAACACGTTGTAACGCGAAAAGCTTTGGTGTTGCCTGTATGTCTAAGCGTGTAGCCTCAAAAGGGAACACACAGGAGAGTTTTCTCTCCAAAGAATATGTAAGAATACCACGTTATAAGGAAATACAGTGTTGCAGACTAAAGGCAAATACGTACCTATTGGAAACACTTTACGAGAAGAAATAACGCATCGTACAAAATTAGCTTGTATCTCCTAAACAACACGTTGTAACTCGAAAGGATTTGGTGTAGCGTATACGTCTAAACGTGTAGCCTCAAAAGAGAACCCACAGGACAATTTTCTTTCGTCAAAAATTTTCAGAAATCCACGTTTTATGGAAATCCCGCATCGTGCGAAATTATCTTGTTTTTCCTAAACAACACATTGTAACTCGAAAAGCTTTGGTGTTGCGTGTATGTCTAAGCGTGTAGCCTCAAAAGAGAACGCACAGGAGAGTTTCTCTCGAAAGAATATGTAAGAATACCAAGTTATAAGGGAATACAGTGTTGCAGAGTAAAGACAAATACGTATGTATTGGAAACCCATAAACTTTACGAGATGAAATAAAGCATCGTACAAAATTAGCTTGTATCTCCTAAACAACACGTTGTAACTCGAAAAGATTTGGTGTGGCATGTACGTCAAAACGTGTAGCCTCAAAAGAGAACCCACTGGACAATTTACTTTCATCAAATGTTGTCAGAAAACCACGTTTTAAGGAAATCACGCAACGTGAGAAATTATCAAGTTCTTCCTAAACAACACGTTTTAACTCGAAAAGCTTTGGTGTTGGGTGTATGTCTAAGCATGTAGCCCCAAAAGAGAACGCAGAGGAGAGTTTTCTCTCAAAGGAATATGTAAGAATGCCACGTTATAAGGAAATACAGTGTTGCAGAGTAAAGACAAATATTTATTGGAAAAACTTTACAAGAAGAAATAACGCATCGTACAAAATTAGCTTGTATCGCCTAAACAACACGTTGTAACTTAAAAAGATTTGGAGTGGCCTGTACGTCTAAACGTGTAGTCTCAAAAGAGAACCCATAGGAGAATTTTCTTTGGTCAAAATATATCAGAAAACCACGTATTAAGGAAATCCCTCATTGTGCGAAATTATCTTGTTTTTCCTAAACAACACGTTGTAACGCGAAAAGCTTTGGTGTTGCGTGTAAGTCTAAGTGTGTAGCCTCAAAAGAGGATGCACAGGAGAGTTTTTTCTCGAAAGAACATGTAAGAATACCACGTTATAAGGAAATACAGTGTTGCAGACTAAAGGCAAATACGTACGTATTAGAAACACTTTACTAGAAGAAATAACGCATCGTACAAAATTAGCTTGTATCTCCTAAACAACACGTTGTAACTCGAAAAGATTTGGTGTGGCATGTACGTCTAAACGTGTAGCCTCAAAAGAGAACCCACAGGAGAATTATCTTTCGTCAAAATTTTTTCAGAAACCACGTTTTAAATAAATCCTGCATCGTGCGAAATTATCTTGTTTTTCCTAAACAACACATTGTAACTCGAAAAGCTTTGGTGTTGCGTGTATGTCTAAGCGTGTAGCCTTAAAAGAGAACGCACAGGAGAGTTTTTTCCCGAAAGAATATGTAGGAATACCACGTTATAAGGAAATACAGTGTTGCAGAGTAAAGACAAATACATACTTATTGGAAACACTTAAACTTTACGAGTAGAAATAACACATAGTACAAAATTAGCTTGTATCTCCTAAACAACACGTTATAACTCGAAAGGATTTGGTGTGGCTTGTACGTCTAAACGTGTACCCTCAAAATAGAACCCACAGAAGAATTTTCTTTCGTCAAAATTTGTCAGATATCCACGTTTTAAGGAAATCCCGCATCATGCGAAATTGTCTTGTTTTTCCTAAACAACACGTTGTAACTCGAAAACTTTGGTTTTGCGTGTATGTCTAAGCGTGTAGTCTCAAAAGAGAACGCACAGGAGAGTTTTTTCTCGATAGAATTTGTAAGGATACCACGTTATAAGGAAATGCAGTGTTGCAGAATAAAGACAAATACGTATGTATTGGAAACCCATAAACTTTACGAGATGAAATAAAGCATCGTACAAAATTAGCTTGTATCTCCTAAACAACACGTTGTAACTCGAAAAGATTTGGTGTGGCGTGTACGTCTAAACGTGTAGCCTCAAAAGAGAACCCACAGGATAATTTTCTTTCGTCAAAATTTTTCAGAAAACCACGTTTTACGGAAATCCCGCATCGTGAGAAATTATCTTGTTCTTCCTAAACAGCACGTTTTAACTCGAAAAGCTTTGGTGTAGGGTGTATTTGTAAGCGTGTAGCCCCAAAAGAGAACGCACAGGAGAGTTTTCTCTCGAAAGAATATGTAAGAATACCACGTTATAAGGAAATACAGTGTGACAGAGTAAAGACAAATACGTCTGTATTGGAAGCACTTTATGAGAGAAATAACGAATCTTGCAAAATTAGCTTGTATGTCCTAAACAACACGTTGTAACTCAAAAGGATTTGGTGTGGCATGTACGTCTAAACGTGTAGCCTCAAAAGAGAACCCACAGGAGAGTTTTCTTTCGTCAAAATTTGTCAGAAAACCACGTTTTAAGGAAATCCCGCATCGTGCGAAATTATCTTGTTTTTCCTAAGCAACACGTTGTAACTAGAAAAGCTTTGGTGTTGCGTGTATGTCTAAGCGTGCAGCCTCAAAAGAGAATGCACAGGAGAGTTTTCTCTCGAAAGAATATGTAAGAATACCACGTTATAAGGAAATATATTGCTGCAGAGTAAAGACATATACGTACTTATTGGAAACACATTATGAGAAGAAATAACGCATGGTACAAAATTAGCTTGAATCTCCAAAACAACACGTGGTAACTCAAAAAGATTAGGTGTGGCATGTACGTCTGAACGTGTAGCCTCAAAAGAGAACCCACAGGAGAATTTTCTTTGGTCAAATTTGTCAGAAAACCACGTATTAAGGAAATCCTGCATCGGGCGAAATTATCTTGTTTTTCCTAATCAACACGTTGTAACTCGAAAAGCTTTGGTGTTGCGTGTATGTCTAAGCGTGTAGCCTCCAAAGAGAATGCACAGGATAGTTTTCTCTCAAAAGAATATGTAAGAATACCATGTGATAAGGAAATACAGTGTTGCAGAGGAAAGACAAATACGTACTTATTGGAAACACTTTACGAGAAGAAATAACGCATCATGCAAAATTAGCTTGTATCTCCTAAACAACACGCTGTAACTCGAAAAGATTTGGTGTGGCATGTACGTCTAAACGTGTAGCCTCAAAGAGAACCCACAGGAGATTTTTCTTTCGTCAAAATTTGTCAAAAACCACGTTTTAAGGAAATCCCGCATCGTGCATAATTATCTTGTTTTTCCTAAACAACATGTTGTAACTCGAAAAGCTTTGGTGTTGCGTGTATGTCTAAGCCTGTAGCCTTAAAAGGGAACGCACAGGAGATTTTTTTCCCGAAAGAATATGTAGGAATACCACGTTATAAGGAAATACAGTGTTGCAGAGTAAAGCCAAATACATACTTATTGGAAACACTTAAACTTTACGAGTAGAAATAACACATAGTACAAAATTAGCTTGTATCTCCTAAACAACACGTTATAACTCGAAAGGATTTGGTGTGGCTTGTACGTCTAAACGTGTACCCTCAAAAGAGAACCCACAGGAGAATTTTCTTTCGTCAAAATTTGTCAGATAACCTCGTTTTAAGGAAATCCCGCATCATGCGAAATTATCTTGTTTTTCCTAAACAACACGTTGTAACTCGAAAAGCTTTGGTTTTGCGTGTATGTCTAAGCATGTAGCCTCCAAAGAGAACGCAGAGGAGAGTTTTCTCTCGAAAGAATATGTAACAATACCACGTTATAAAGAAATACAGTGTTGCAGAGTAAAGGCAAATACATATGTATTGGAAACACTTAGACTTTACGAAAAGAAATAACGCATCGTAAAAAAATTAGCTTGTATCTCCTACACAACACGTTGTACCTTAAAAAGATTAGGTGTGGCCTGTACGTCTAAACGTGTAGCCTCAAAAGAGAACCCATAGGAGAATTTTCCTTGGTCAAAATTTGTCAGAAAACCACGTATTAAGGAAATCCCGCATCGGGCGAAATTATCTTGTTTTTCCTAATCAACACGTTGTAACTCGAAAAGCTTTGGTGTTGTGTGTATGTCTAAGCGTGTAGCCTCCAAAGAGAATGCACAGGATAGTTTTCTCTCGAAAGAATATGTAAGAATACCATGTGATAAGGAAATACAGTGTTGCAGAGGAAAGACAAATACGTACTTATTGGAAACACTTTACGAGAAGAAATAACGCATCATGGAAAATTAGCTTGTATCTCCTAAACAACACGCTGTAACTCGAAAAGATTTGGTGTGGCGTGTACGTCTAAACGTGTAGCCTCAAAGAGAACCCACAGGAGATTTTTCTTTCCTCAAAATTTGTCAAAAACCACGTTTTAAGGAAATCCCGCATCGTGCATAATTATCTTGTTTTTCCTAAACAACATGTTGTAACTCGAAAAGCTTTGGTGTTGCGTGTATGTCTAAGCGTGTAGCCTTAAAAGAGAACGCACAGGAGAGTTTTTTCCCGAAAGAATATGTAGGAATACCACGTTATAAGGAAATACAGTGTTGCAGAGTAAAGACAAGTACATACTTATTGGAAACACTTAAACTTTACGAGTAGAAATAACACATAGTACAAAATTAGCTTGTATCTCCTAAACAACACGCTATAACTCGAAAGGATTTGGTGAGGCTTGTACGTCTAAACGTATATCCTCAAAAGAGAACCCACAGGAGTATTTTCTTTCGTCAAAATTTGTCAGATAACCACGTTTTAAGGAAATCCCGTATCATGCGAAATTACCTTGTTTTTCCTAAACAACACGTTGTAACTCGAAAAGCTTTGGTTTTGCGTGTATGTCTAAGCATGTAGCCTCCAAAGAGAACGCAGAGGAGAGTTTTCTCTCGAAAGAATATGTAAGAATACCACGTTATAAGGAAATACAAAGTTGCAGAGTAAAGGCAAATACATACGTATTGGAAACACTTAAACTATACGAGAAGAAATAATGCATCGTAAAAAAAATTAGCATGTATCTCCTAAACAACACGTTGAAACTCAAAAAGATTTGGTGTGGCGTGTACATCTAAACGTGTAGCCTCAAAAGAGAACCCACAGGAGAATTTTCTTTCGTCAAAAATTGTCAGAAAACCACGTTTTAAGGAAATCCCGCATCGTGGGAAATTATCTTGTTCTTCCTAAACAACACGTTGTAACTCGAAAAGCTTTGGTGTTGCGTATATGTCTAAGCGTGTAGCGTCAAATGAGAACGCACAGGAGAGTTTTCTCTTGAAAGAATATGTAAGAATACCACGTTATAAGGAAATACAGTGTTGCAGAATAAAGACATATACTTACTTATTGGAAAAAACTTTAGGAGAAGAAATAACGCATCTTACAAAATTAGCTTGTATCTCCTAAACAACACGTTGTAACTTAAAAAGATTTGGTGTGGCCTGCACGTCTAAACGTGTAGCCTCAAAAGAGAACCCATAGAGGAATTTTCCTTGGTCAAAATTTGTCAGAAAACCACTTATTAAGGAAATCCCGCATCGTGCGTAATTATCTTGTTTTTCCTAAACAACACGTTGTAACTCGAAAAGCTTTGGTGTTGCGTGTATGTCTAAGTGCGTAGCCTCAAAGGGGAACGCCCAGGAGAGTTTTCTCTCGAAAGAATATGTAAGAATGCCACGTTATAAGGAAATACAGTGTTGCAGAGTATAGACAAATACGTACTTATTTGAAACACTTTACGAGAAGAAATAAAGCATCATGCAAAATTAGCTTGTATCTCCTAAACAAAACATTGTAACTGGAAAAGATTTTGTGTGGTGTGTACGTCTAAACGTGTAGCCTCAAAAGAGAACCCACAGGAGAGTTTTCTTTGGCCAAAATTTGTCAAAAACCACGTTTTACGGAAATCCCGCATCGTGCGAAAATATCTTGTTTTTCCTAAACAACACGTTGTAACTCGAAAAGCTTTGGTGTTGCGTGTATTTCTAAGCGTGTAGCCTCAAAAGAGAACGCACAGGAGAGTTTTCTCCCGAAAGAATATGTAAGAATACCACGTTATAAGGAAATACAGTGTTGCAGAGTAAAGACAAATACATACTTATTGGAAACACTTAAACTTTACGAGAAGAAATAACACATAGTACAAAATTAGCTTGTATCTCCTAAACAACACGTTATAACTCGAAAGGATTTGGTGTGGCGTGTACGTCGAAACGTGTACCCTCAAAAGAGAACCCACAGGAGAATTTTCTTTCATCAAAATTTGTCAGAAAACCACGTTTAATGAAATCCCGCATCATGCGAAATTATCTTGTTTTTCCTAAACAACACGTTGTAACTCGAAAAGCTTTGGTGTTGCGTGTATGTCTAAGCATGTTGCCTCCAAAGAAAATGCACAGGTGAGTTTACTGTCGAAAGAATATGTAAGAATACCACGTAATAAGGAAATACAGTATTGCAGAGTAAAGGCAAATACATACGTATTGGAAACACTTAAACTTTACGAGAAGGAATAAGGCATCATAAAAAAATTAGCTTGTATCTCCTAAACAACACGTTGTAACTCAAAATGATTTGGTGTGGTGTGTACATCTAAACGTGTAGCCTCAATAGAGAACCCACAGGAGAATTTTCTTTCGTCAAACTTTGTCAGAAAACCACGTTTTAAGGAAATCCCGCATCGTCGGAAATTATCTTGTTCTTCCTAAAGAACACATTGTAACTCGAAAAGCTTTGGAGTTGCGTGTTTGTCTAAGCGTGTAGCCTCAAATTAGAACGCACAGGAGAGTTTTCTCTCGAAAGAATATGTAAGAATACCACATTATAAGGAAATACAGTGTTGCAGAGTAAAGACATATTCTTACTTATTAGAAAATCTTTACGAGAAGAAATAAACTATCGTACAAAATTAGCTTGTATCACCTAAACAACACGTTGTAACTTAAAAAGATTAGGTGTGGCCTGTACGTCTAAACGTGTAGCCTCAAAAGAGAACCCATAGGAGAATTTTCCTTGGTCAAAATTTGTCAGAAAACCACTTATTAAGGAAATCCCGCATCGCGCGAAATTATATTGTTTTTCCTAAACAGCACGTTGTAACGCGAAAAACTTTGGTGTTGCCTGTATGTCTAAGCTTGTAGCCTCAAAGGGGAACACACAGGAGAGTTTTCTCTCGAAAGAATATGTAAGAATACCACGTTATAAGGAAATACAGTGTGGCAGACTAAAGGCAAATATGTACGTATTGGAAACACTTTACGAGAAGAAATAACGCATCATACAAAATTAGCTTGTATCTCCTAAACAACACGTTGTAACTTGAAAGGATTTGGTGTGGCGTGTACGTCTAAACGTGTAGCCTCAAAAGAGAACCCACAGGACAATTTTCTTTCGTCAAAAATTTTCAGAAATCCACGTTTTAAGGAAATCCCGCATCGTGTGAAATTATCTTGTTTTTCCTAAACAAAACATTGTAACTCGAAAAGCTTTGGTGTTGCGTGTATGTCTAAGCGTGTAGCCTCAAAAGAGAACGCACAGGAGAGTTTTCTCTCGAAAGAATATGTAAGAATACCACGTTATAAGGGAATACAGTGTTGCAGAGTAAAGACAAATACGTATGTATTGGAAACCCATAAACTTTACGAGATGAAATAAAGCATCGTACAAAATTAGCTTGTATCTCCTAAACAACACGTTGTAACTCGAAAAGATTTGGTGTGGTATGTAGTCTAAACGTGTAGCCTCAGAAGAGAACCCACAGGACAATTTTCTTTCATCAAATTTTGTCAGAAAACCACGTTTTAAGGAAATCACGCAACGTGAGAAATTATCTAGTTCTTCCTAAACAACACGTTTTAACTCGAAAAGCTTTGGTGTTGGGTGTATGTCTAAGCATGTAGCCCCAAAAGAGAACGCAGAGGAGAGTTTTCTCTCGAAAGAATATGCAAGAATGCCACGTTATAAGGAAATACAGTGTTGCAGAGAAAAGACAAATATTTATTGGAAAAACTTTACAAGAAGAAATAACGCATCGTACAAAATTAGCTTGTATCGCCTAAACAACACGTTGTAACTTAAAAAGATTTGGAGTGGCCTGTACGTCTAAACGTGTAGTCTCAAAAGAGAACCCATAGGAGAATTTTCTTTGGTCAAAATATATCAGAAAACCACGTATTAAGGAAATCCCTCATTCTGCGAAATTATCTTGTTTTTCCTAAACAACACGTTGTAACGCGAAAAGCTTTGGTGTTGCGTGTATGTGTAAGCGTGTAGCCTCAAAAGAGGATGCACAGGAGAGTTTTTTTCTCGAAAGAATATGTACGAATACCACGTTATAAGAAAATACAGTGTTGCAGACTAAAGGCAAATACGTACGTATTGGAAACACTTTACTAGAAGAAATAACGCATCGTACAAAATTAGCTTGTATCTCCTAAACAACACGTTGTAACTCGAAAAGATTTGGTGTGGCATGTACGTCTAAACGTGTAGCCTCAAAAGAGAACCCACAGGAGAATTTTCTTTCGTCAAAATTTTTCAGAAACCACGTTTTAAATACATCCCGCATCGTGCGAAATTATCTTGTTTTTCCTAAACAACACATTGTAACTCGAAAAGCTTTGGTGTTGCGTGTATGTCTAAGCGTGTAGCCTCAAAAGAGAACGCACAGGAGAGTTTTTTCTCGATAGAATTTATAAGGATACCACGTTATAAGGAAATACAGTATTGCAGAATAAAGACAAATACGTATGTATTGGAAACCCATAAACTTTACGAGATGAAATAAAGCATCGTACAAAATTAGCTTGTATCTCCTAAACAACACGTTTTAACTCGAAAAGATTTGGTGTGGCGTGTACCTCTAAACGTGTAGCCTCAAAAGAGAACCTACAGGACAATTTTCTTTCGTCAAAATTTGTCAGAAAACCACGTTTTAAGGAAATCCCGCATTGTGAGAAATTATCTTGTTCTTCCTAAACATCTCGTTTTAACTCGAAAAGCTTTGGTGTAGGGTGTATTTCGAAGCGTGTAGCCCCAAAAGAGAACGCACAGGAGAGTTTTCTCTCGAAAGAATATGTAAGAATACCACGTTATAAGGAAATACAGTGTGGCAGAGTAAAGACAAATAGGTCCGTATTGGAAGCACTTTATGAGAAAAAAAGCGAATCTTGCAAAATTAGCTTGTATGTCCTAAACAACACGTTGTAACTCAAAAGGATTTGGTGTGGCATGTACGTCTAAACGTGTAGCCTCAAAAGAGAACCCACAGGAGAGTTTTCTTTCGTCAAATTTTGTCAGAAAACCACGTTTTAAGGAAATCCCGCATCGTGCGAAATTATCTTGTTTTTCCTAAGCAACACGTTGTAACTAGAAAAGCTTTGGTGTTGCATGTATGTCTAAGCGTGCAGCCTCAAAAGAGAATGCACAGGAGAGTTTTCTCTCGAAAGAATATGTAAGAATACCACGTTATAAGGAATTATATTGCTGGAGAGTAAAGACATATACGTACATATTGGAAACACATTATGAGAAGAAATAACACATGGTACAAAATTAGCTTGAATCTCCAAAACAACACGTGGTAACTCAAAAAGATTTGGTGTGGCATGTACGTCTGAACGTGTAGCCTCAAAAGAGAACCCACAGGAGAATTTTCTTTGGTCAAATTTGTCAGAAAACCACGTATTAAGGAAATCCCGCATCGGGCGAAATTATCTTGTTTTTCCTAATCAACACGTTGTAACTCGAAAAGCTTTGGTGTTGCGTGTATGTCTAAGCGTGTAGTCTACAAAGAGAATGTACAGGATAGTTTTCTCTCGAAAGAATATGAAACAATACCATGTGATAAAGAAATATTGTGTTGCAGAGTAAAGACAAATACGTACTTATTGCAAACACTTACGAGAAAAAATAACGCATCATGCAAAATTAGCTTGTATCTCCTAAACAACACGCGGTAACTCGAAAAGATTTGGTGTGGCGTGTACGTCTAAACGTGTAGCCTCAAAGAGAACCCACAGGAGATTTTTCTTTCGTCAAAATTTGTCAAAAACCAAGTTTTAAGGAAATCCAGCATCGTGCATAATTATCTTGTTTTTCCTAAACAACATGTTGTAACTCGAAAACATTTGGTGTTGCGTGTATGTCTAAGCGTGTAGCCTTAAAAGAGAACGTACAGGAGATTTTTTTTCCCGAAAGAATATGTAGGAATACCACGTTATAAGGAAATACAGTGTTGCAGAGTAAAGACAAATACATACTTATTGGAAACACTTAAACTTTACGAGTAGAAATAACACATAGTACAAAATTAACTTGTATCTCCTAAACAACACGTTATAACTCGAAAGGATTTGGTGTGGCTTGTACGTCTAAACGTGTACCCTCAAAAGAGAACCCACAGGAGAATTTTCTTTCGTCAAAATTTGTCAGAAAACCACGTTTTAAGGAAATCCCGCATCATGCGAAATTATCTTGTTTTTCCTAAACAACACGTTGTAACTCGAAAAGCTTTGGTTGTGCGTGTATGTCTAAGCATGTAGCCTCCAAAGAGAACGCACAGGAGAGTTTTCTCTCGAAAGAATATGTAAGAATACAACGTTATAAGGAAATACAGTGTTGCAGAGTAAAGGCAAATACATACGTATTGGAAACACTTAAACTTTACGAGAAGAAATAACGCATCGTAAAAAAATTAGCTTGTATCTCCTAAACAACACGTTGAAACTCAAAAAGATTTGGTGTGGCGTGTACATCTAAACATGTAGCCTCAAAAGGGAACCCACAGGAGAATTTTCTTTCGTCAAAATTTGTCAGAAAACCACGTTTTAAGGAAATCCCGCATCGTGGGAAATTATCTTGTTCTTCCTAAACGACACGTTGTAACTCGAAAAGCTTTGGTGTTGCGTATATGTCTAAGCGTGTAGCCTCAAATGAGAACGCACAGGAGAGTTTTCTCTTGAAAGAATATGTAAGAATACCACGTTATAAGGAAATACAGTGTTGCAGAATAAAGACATATACTTACTTATTGGAAAAACTTTAGGAGAAGAAATAACGCATCGTACAAAATTAGCTTGTATCTCCTAATCAACACGTTGTAACTTAAAAAGATTTGGTGTGACCTGTACGTCTAAACGTGTAGCCTCAAAAGAGAACCCATAGAGGAATTTTCCTTGGTCAAAATTTGTCAGAAAACCACTTATTATGGAAATCCCGCATCGTGCATAATTATCTTGTTTTTCCTAAACAACACATTTTAACTCGAAAAGCTTTGGTGTTGCGTGTATGTCTAAGTGCGTAGCCTCAAAGGGGAGCGCCCAGGAGAGTTTTCTCTCGAAAGAATATGTAAAAATACCACGGTATAAGGAAATACAGTGTTGCAGAGTATACACAAATACGTCCTTATTGGAAATACTTTACGAGAAGAAATAAAGCATCATGAAAAATTAGCTTGTATCTCCTAAACAACACGTTGTAACTGGAAAAGATTTGGTGTGGTGTGTACGTCTAAACGTGTAGCCTCAAAAGAGAACCCACAGGAGAGTTTTCTTTTGTCAAAATTTGTCAAAAACCACGTTTTACGGAAATCCAGCATCGTGCGAAAATATCTTGTTTTTCCTAAACAACACGTTGTAACTCGAAAAGCATTGGTGTTGCGTGTATTTCTAAGCGTGTAGCCTCAAAAGAGAACGCACAGGAGAGTTTTCTCCCGAAAGAATATGTAGTAATACCACGTTATAAGGAAATACAGTGTTGCAGAGTAAAGACAAATACATACTTATTGGAAACACTTAAACTTTACGAAAGAAATAACACATAGTACAAAATTAGCTTGTATCTCCTAAACAACACGTTATAACTCGAAAGGATTTGGTGTGGCGTGTATGTCTAAACGTGTACCCTCAAAAGAGAACCCACCGGAGAATTTTCTTTCATCAAAATTTGTCAGAAAACCACGTTTTAAGGAAATCCCGCATCATGCGAAATTATCTTGTTTTTCCTAAACAACACGTTGTAACTCGAAAAGCTTTGGTGTTGCGTGTATGTCTAAGCGTGTAGCCTCCAAAGAGAATGCACAGGAGAGTTTACTGTTGAAAGAATATGTAAGAATACCACGTAATAAGGGAATACAGTGTTGCAGAGTAAAGGCAAATACATACATATTGGAAACACTTAAACTTTACGAGAAGAATAAGGCATCATAAAAAAATTAGCTTGTATCTCCAAACAACACGTTGTAACTCAAAAAGATTTGGTGTGGTGTGTACGTCTAAACGTGTAGCCTCAATAGAGACCCCACAGAAGAATTTTCTTTCGTCAAAATTTGTCAGAAAACCACGTTTTAAGGAAATCCCGCATCGTGGGAAATTATCTTGTTCTTCCTAAACAACACATTGTAACACGAAAAGCTTTGGTGTTGCGTGTATGTCTAAGCATGTAGCCTCAAATGAGAACGCACAGGAGAGTTTTCTCTCGAAAGAATATGTAAGAATACCACATTATAAGGAAATACAGTGTTGCAGAGTAAAGACATATTCTTATTTATTAGAAAAACTTTACGAGAAGAAATAACCTATCGTACAAAATTAGCTTGTATCTCCTAAACAACACGTTGTAACTTAAAAAGATTAGGTGTGGCCTATACGTCTAAACGTGTAGCCTCAAAAGAGAACCCATAGGAGAATTTTCCTTGGTCAAAATTTGTCAGAAAACCACTTATTAAGGAAATCCCGCATCGCGCGAAATTATATTGTTTTTCCTAAACAACACGTTGTAACGCGAAAAGCTTTGGTGTTGCCTGTATGTCTAAGCGTGTAGCCTCAAAAGGGAACACACAGGAGAGTTTTCTCTCCAAAGAATATGTAAGAATACCACGTTATAAGGAAATACAGTGTTGCAGACTAAAGGCAAATACGTACCTATTGGAAACACTTTACGAGAAGAAATAACGCATCGTACAAAATTAGCTTGTATCTCCTAAACAACACGTTGTAACTCGAAAGGATTTGGTGTAGCGTATACGTCTAAACGTGTAGCCTCAAAAGAGAACCCACAGGACAATTTTCTTTCGTCAAAAATTTTCAGAAATCCACGTTTTATGGAAATCCCGCATCGTGCGAAATTATCTTGTTTTTCCTAAACAACACATTGTAACTCGAAAAGCTTTGGTGTTGCGTGTATGTCTAAGCGTGTAGCCTCAAAAGAGAACGCACAGGAGAGTTTCTCTCGAAAGAATATGTAAGAATACCAAGTTATAAGGGAATACAGTGTTGCAGAGTAAAGACAAATACGTATGTATTGGAAACCCATAAACTTTACGAGATGAAATAAAGCATCGTACAAAATTAGCTTGTATCTCCTAAACAACACGTTGTAACTCGAAAAGATTTGGTGTGGCATGTACGTCAAAACGTGTAGCCTCAAAAGAGAACCCACTGGACAATTTACTTTCATCAAATGTTGTCAGAAAACCACGTTTTAAGGAAATCACGCAACGTGAGAAATTATCAAGTTCTTCCTAAACAACACGTTTTAACTCGAAAAGCTTTGGTGTTGGGTGTATGTCTAAGCATGTAGCCCCAAAAGAGAACGCAGAGGAGAGTTTTCTCTCAAAGGAATATGTAAGAATGCCACGTTATAAGGAAATACAGTGTTGCAGAGTAAAGACAAATATTTATTGGAAAAACTTTACAAGAAGAAATAACGCATCGTACAAAATTAGCTTGTATCGCCTAAACAACACGTTGTAACTTAAAAAGATTTGGAGTGGCCTGTACGTCTAAACGTGTAGTCTCAAAAGAGAACCCATAGGAGAATTTTCTTTGGTCAAAATATATCAGAAAACCACGTATTAAGGAAATCCCTCATTGTGCGAAATTATCTTGTTTTTCCTAAACAACACGTTGTAACGCGAAAAGCTTTGGTGTTGCGTGTAAGTCTAAGTGTGTAGCCTCAAAAGAGGATGCACAGGAGAGTTTTTTCTCGAAAGAATATGTAAGAATACCACGTTATAAGGAAATACAGTGTTGCAGACTAAAGGCAAATACGTACGTATTAGAAACACTTTACTAGAAGAAATAACGCATCGTACAAAATTAGCTTGTATCTCCTAAACAACACGTTGTAACTCGAAAAGATTTGGTGTGGCATGTACGTCTAAACGTGTAGCCTCAAAAGAGAACCCACAGGAGAATTATCTTTCGTCAAAATTTTTTCAGAAACCACGTTTTAAATAAATCCTGCATCGTGCGAAATTATCTTGTTTTTCCTAAACAACACATTGTAACTCGAAAAGCTTTGGTGTTGCGTGTATGTCTAAGCGTGTAGCCTTAAAAGAGAACGCACAGGAGAGTTTTTTCCCGAAAGAATATGTAGGAATACCACGTTATAAGGAAATACAGTGTTGCAGAGTAAAGACAAATACATACTTATTGGAAACACTTAAACTTTACGAGTAGAAATAACACATAGTACAAAATTAGCTTGTATCTCCTAAACAACACGTTATAACTCGAAAGGATTTGGTGTGGCTTGTACGTCTAAACGTGTACCCTCAAAATAGAACCCACAGAAGAATTTTCTTTCGTCAAAATTTGTCAGATATCCACGTTTTAAGGAAATCCCGCATCATGCGAAATTGTCTTGTTTTTCCTAAACAACACGTTGTAACTCGAAAACTTTGGTTTTGCGTGTATGTCTAAGCGTGTAGTCTCAAAAGAGAACGCACAGGAGAGTTTTTTCTCGATAGAATTTGTAAGGATACCACGTTATAAGGAAATGCAGTGTTGCAGAATAAAGACAAATACGTATGTATTGGAAACCCATAAACTTTACGAGATGAAATAAAGCATCGTACAAAATTAGCTTGTATCTCCTAAACAACACGTTGTAACTCGAAAAGATTTGGTGTGGCGTGTACGTCTAAACGTGTAGCCTCAAAAGAGAACCCACAGGATAATTTTCTTTCGTCAAAATTTTTCAGAAAACCACGTTTTACGGAAATCCCGCATCGTGAGAAATTATCTTGTTCTTCCTAAACAGCACGTTTTAACTCGAAAAGCTTTGGTGTAGGGTGTATTTGTAAGCGTGTAGCCCCAAAAGAGAACGCACAGGAGAGTTTTCTCTCGAAAGAATATGTAAGAATACCACGTTATAAGGAAATACAGTGTGACAGAGTAAAGACAAATACGTCTGTATTGGAAGCACTTTATGAGAGAAATAACGAATCTTGCAAAATTAGCTTGTATGTCCTAAACAACACGTTGTAACTCAAAAGGATTTGGTGTGGCATGTACGTCTAAACGTGTAGCCTCAAAAGAGAACCCACAGGAGAGTTTTCTTTCGTCAAAATTTGTCAGAAAACCACGTTTTAAGGAAATCCCGCATCGTGCGAAATTATCTTGTTTTTCCTAAGCAACACGTTGTAACTAGAAAAGCTTTGGTGTTGCGTGTATGTCTAAGCGTGCAGCCTCAAAAGAGAATGCACAGGAGAGTTTTCTCTCGAAAGAATATGTAAGAATACCACGTTATAAGGAAATATATTGCTGCAGAGTAAAGACATATACGTACTTATTGGAAACACATTATGAGAAGAAATAACGCATGGTACAAAATTAGCTTGAATCTCCAAAACAACACGTGGTAACTCAAAAAGATTAGGTGTGGCATGTACGTCTGAACGTGTAGCCTCAAAAGAGAACCCACAGGAGAATTTTCTTTGGTCAAATTTGTCAGAAAACCACGTATTAAGGAAATCCTGCATCGGGCGAAATTATCTTGTTTTTCCTAATCAACACGTTGTAACTCGAAAAGCTTTGGTGTTGCGTGTATGTCTAAGCGTGTAGCCTCCAAAGAGAATGCACAGGATAGTTTTCTCTCAAAAGAATATGTAAGAATACCATGTGATAAGGAAATACAGTGTTGCAGAGGAAAGACAAATACGTACTTATTGGAAACACTTTACGAGAAGAAATAACGCATCATGCAAAATTAGCTTGTATCTCCTAAACAACACGCTGTAACTCGAAAAGATTTGGTGTGGCATGTACGTCTAAACGTGTAGCCTCAAAGAGAACCCACAGGAGATTTTTCTTTCGTCAAAATTTGTCAAAAACCACGTTTTAAGGAAATCCCGCATCGTGCATAATTATCTTGTTTTTCCTAAACAACATGTTGTAACTCGAAAAGCTTTGGTGTTGCGTGTATGTCTAAGCCTGTAGCCTTAAAAGGGAACGCACAGGAGATTTTTTTCCCGAAAGAATATGTAGGAATACCACGTTATAAGGAAATACAGTGTTGCAGAGTAAAGCCAAATACATACTTATTGGAAACACTTAAACTTTACGAGTAGAAATAACACATAGTACAAAATTAGCTTGTATCTCCTAAACAACACGTTATAACTCGAAAGGATTTGGTGTGGCTTGTACGTCTAAACGTGTACCCTCAAAAGAGAACCCACAGGAGAATTTTCTTTCGTCAAAATTTGTCAGATAACCTCGTTTTAAGGAAATCCCGCATCATGCGAAATTATCTTGTTTTTCCTAAACAACACGTTGTAACTCGAAAAGCTTTGGTTTTGCGTGTATGTCTAAGCATGTAGCCTCCAAAGAGAACGCAGAGGAGAGTTTTCTCTCGAAAGAATATGTAACAATACCACGTTATAAGGAAATACAGTGTTGCAGAGTAAAGGCAAATACATATGTATTGGAAACACTTAGACTTTACGAAAAGAAATAACGCATCGTAAAAAAATTAGCTTGTATCTCCTACACAACACGTTGAAACTCAAAAAGATTTGGTGTGGCGTGTACATCTAAACGTGTAGCCTCAAAAGAGAACCCACAGGAGAATTTTCTTTCTTCAAAATTTGTCAGAAAACCACGTTTTAAGGAAATCCCGCATCGTGGGAAATTATCTTGTTCTTACTAAACAACACGTTGTAACTCGAAAAACTTTGGTGTTGCGTATATGTCTAAGCGTGTAGCCTCAAATGAGAACGCACAGGAGAATTTTCTCTTGAAAGAATATGTAAGAATACCACGTTATAAGGAAATACAGTGTTGCAGAATAAAGACATATACTTATTTATTGGAAAAACTTTAGGAGAAGAAATAACGCATCGTACAAAATTAGCTTGTATCTCCTAAACAACACGTTGTAACTTAAAAAGATTTGGTGTGGCCTGTACGTCTAAACGTGTAGCCTCAAAAGAGAACCCATAGAGGAATTTTCCTTGGTCAAAATTTGTCAGAAAACCACTTATTAAGGAAATCACGCATCGTGCATAATTATCTTCTTTTTCCTAAACAACACGTTTTAACTCGAAAAGCTTTGGTGTTGCGTGTATGTCTAAGTGCGTAGCCTCAAAGGGGAACGCTCAGGAGAGTTTTCTCTCGAAAGAATATGTAAGAATACCAGGTTATAAGGAAATACAGTGTTGCAGAGTATAGACAAATACGTACTTATTGGAAACACTTTACGAGAAGAAATAAAGCATCATGCAAAATTAGCCTGTATCTCCTAAACAACACGTTGTAACTGGAAAAGATTTGGTGTGCTGTGTACGTCTAAACGTGTAGCCTCAAAAGAGAACCCACAGGAGAGTTTTCTTTGGTCAAAATTTGTCAAAAACCACGTTTTACGGAAATCCCGCATCGTGCGAAAATATCTTGTTTTTCCTAAACAACACGTTGTAATTCGAAAAGCTTTGGTGTTGCGTGTATTTCTAAGCGTGTAGCCTCAAAAGAGAACGCACAGGAGAGTTTTCTCCCGAAAGAATATGTAGGAATATCACGTTATAAGGAAATACAGTGTTGCAGAGTAAAGACAAATACATACTTATTGGAAACACTTAAACTTTACGAGAAGAAATAACACATAGTACAAAATTAGCTTGTATCTCCTAAACAACACGTTATAACTCGAAAGTATTTGGTGTGGCGTGTACTTCTAAACGTGTACCCTCAAAAGATTACCCACAGGAGAATTTTCTTTCATCAAAATTTGTCAGAAAACCACGTTTTAAGGAAATCCCGCATCATGCGAAATTATCTTGTTTTTCCTAAACAACACATTGTAACTCGAAAAGCTTTGGTGTTGCGTGTATGTCTAAACGTGTAGCCTCCAAAGAGAAAGCACAGGAGAGTTTACTGTCGAAAGAATATGTAAGAATACCACGCAATAAGGAAATACAGTGTTAGAGAGTAAAGGCAAATACATACGTCTTGGAAACACTTAAACTTTACGAGAAGAAATAAGGCATCATAAAAAAATTAGCTTGTATCTCCTAAACAACACGTTGTAACTCAAAAAGATTTGGTGTGGTGTGTATATCTAAACGTGTAGCCTCAATGGAGAACCAACTGGAGAATTTTCTTTCGTCAAAATTTATCAGAAAACCACGTTTTAAGGAAATCCCGCATCGTGGGAAATTATCTTGTTCTTCCTAAACAACACATTGTAACTAGAAAAGCTTTGGTGTTGCGTGTATGTCTAAGCGTGTAGCCTCAAATGAGAACGCACAGGAGAGTTTTCTCTCGAAAGAATATGTAAGAATACCACATTATACGGAAATACAGTGTTGCAGAGTAAAGACATATTCTTACTTATTAGAAAAACTGTACGAGAAGAAATAAGGCATCATAAAAAAATTAGTTTGTATCTACTAAACAACACGTTGTAACTCAAAAAGATTTGGTGTGGTGTGTATGTCTAAACCTGTAGCCTCAATAGAGAAGCCACAGAATTTTCTTTCGTCAAAATTTGTCAGAAAACCACGTTTTAAGGAAATCCCGCATCGTGGGAAATTATCTTGTTCTTCCTAAACAACACATTGTAACTCGAAAAGCTTTGGTGTTGCGTGTATGTCTAACGTGTAGCCTCAAATGAGAACGTACAGGAGAGTTTTCTCTCCAAAGAATATGTAAGAATACCACGTTATAAGGAAATACAGTGTTGCAGAGTAAAGACATATTCTTACTTATTAGAAAACTTTACGAGAAGAAATAACCTATCGTACAAAATTAGCTTGTATCTCCTAAACAACACGTTGTAACTTAAAAAGATTAGGTGTAGCGTGTACGTCTAAACGTGTAGCCTCAAAAGAGAACCCATAGAGGAATTTTCCTTGGTCAAAATTTGTCAGAAAACCACTTATTAAGGAAATCCCGCATCGCGCGAAATTATATTGTTTTTCCTAAACAATATTATCTCGAAAGAATATGTAAGAATACCATGTTATAAGGAAATACAGTGTTGCAGACTAAAGGCAAATACGTACGTATTGGAAACACTTTACGAGAAGAAATAACGCATCGTACAAAATTAGCTTGTGTCTCCTAAACAACATGTTGTAACTTGAAAGGATTTGGTGTGGCGTGTACGTCTAAACGTGTAGCCTCAAAACAGAACCCACAGGACAATTTTCTTTCGTCAAAAATTTTCAGAAATCCACGTTTTAAGGAAATCCCGCATTGTGCGAAATTATCTTGTTTTTCCTATACAACACATTATAACTCAAATAGCTTTGGTGTTGCGTGTATGTCTAAGGGTGTAGCCTCAAAAGAGAACACACAGGAGAGTTTTTTCTCGAAAGAATATGTAAGAATATGACGTTATAAGGGAATACAGTGTTGCAGAGTAAAGACAAAAACGTATGTATTGGAAACCCATAAACTTTATGAGATGAAATAAAGCATCGTACAAAATTAGCTTGTATCTCCTAAACAACAAGTTGTAACTCGAAAAGATTTGGTGTGGCGTGTATGTCTAAACGTGTAGCCTCAAAAGAGAACCCACAGGACAATTTTCTTTCATCAAATTTTGTCAGAAAACCACGTTTAAAGGAAATCCCGCATCGTGAGAAATTATCTAGTTCTTCCTAAACAACATTTTTAAACTCGAAAAACTTTGGTGTTGGGTGTATGTCTAAGCATGTAGCCCCAAAAGAGAACGCAGAGGAGAGTTTTCTCTCAAAAGAATATGTAAGAATGCCACGTTATAAGTAAATACAGTGTTGCAGAGTAGAGACAAATACTTATTTATTGGAAAAACTTTACAAGAAGAAATAACGCATCATACAAAAGTAGCTTGTATCGCCTAAACAACACGTTGTAACTTAAAAAGATTTGGAGTGGCCTGTACGTCTAAACGTGTAGTCTCAAAAGAGAACCCATAGGAGAATTTTCTTTGGTCAAAATATGTCAGAAAACCACGTATTAAGGAAATCCCTCATTGTGCGAAATTATCTTGTTTTTCCTAAACAACACGTTGTAACGCGAAAAGCTTTGGTGTTGCGTGTAAGTCTAAGCGTGTAGCCTCAAAAGAGGATGCACAGGAGAGTTTTCTCTCGAAAGAATATGTAAGAATACCACGTTATAAGGAAATACAGTGTTGCAGACTAAAGGCAAATACGTACGTATTGGAAACACTTTACTAGAAGAAATAACGCATCGTACAAAATTAGCTTGTATCTCCTAAACAACACGTTGTAACTCGAAAAGATTTGGTGTGGCGTGTACGTCTAAACGTGTAGCCTCAAAAGAGAACCCACAGGAGAATTTTCTTTCGTCAAAATTTTTCAGAAACCACGTTTTAAGTAAATCCCGCATCGTGTGAAATTATCTTGTTTTTCCTAAACATCACATTGTAACTCGAAAAGCTTTGGTGTTGTGTGTATGTCTAAGTGTGTAGCCTCAAAGAAGAACGCACAGGAGAGTTTTCTCTCGAAAGAATATGTAAGAATACCACGTTATAAAGAAATACAGTGTTGCAGAGTAAAGACAAATACGTATGTATTGGAAACCCATAAACTTTACGAGATGAAATAAAGCATCGTACAAAATTAGCTTGTATCTCCTAAACAACACGTTGTAACTCGAAAAGATTTGGTGTGGCATGTACGTCTAAACATGTAGCCTCAAAAGAGAACCCACAGGACACTTTTCTTTCATCAAATTTTGTCAGAAAACCACGTTTTAAGGAAATCACGCAACTTGAGAAATTATCTAGTTCTTCCTAAACAACACGTTTTAACTCGAAAAGCTTTGGTGTTGGGTGTATGTCTAAGCATGTAGCCCCAAAAGAGAACGCAGAGGAGAGTTTTCCCTCGAAAGAATATGTAAGAATGCCACGTTATAAGGAAATACAGTGTTGCAGAGTAAAGACAAATATTTATTGGAAAAACTTTACAAGAAGAAATAACGCATCGTACAAAATTAGCTTGTATCGCCTAAACAACACGTTGTAACTTAAAAAGATTTGGAGTGGCCTGTACGTCTAAACGTGTAGTCTCAAAAGAGAACCCATAGGAGAATTTTCTTTGGTCAAAATATGTCAGAAAACCACGTATTAAGGAAATCCCTCATTGTGCGAAATTATCTTGTTTTTCCTAAACAACACGTTGTAACGCGAAAAGCTTTGGTGTTGCATGTAAGTCTAAGCGTGTAGCCTCAAAAGAGGATGCACAGGAGAGTTTTTTCTCGAAAGAATATGTAAGAACACCACGTTATAAGGAAATACAGTGTTGCAGACTAAAGGCAAATACGTACGTATTGGAAACACTTTACTAGAAGAAATAACGCATCGTACAATATTAGCTTGTATCTCCTAAACAACACGTTGTAACTCAAAAAGATTTGGTGTGGCGTGTACGTCTAAACGTGTAGCCTCAAAAGAGAACCCACAGGACAATTTTCTTTCGTCAAAATTTTTCAGAAACCACGTTTTAAGTAAATCCCGCATCGTGTGAAATTATCTTGTTTTTCCTAAACATCACATTGTAACTCGAAAAGCTTTGGTGTTGCGTGTATGTCTAAGTGTGTAGCCTCAAAGGAGAACGCACAGGAGAGTTTTCTCTCGAAAGAATATGTAAGAATACCACGTTATTACGAAATACAGTGTTGCAGAGTAAAGACAAATACGTATGTATTGGAAACCCATAAACTTTACGAGATGAAATAAAGCATCGTACAAAATTAGCTTGTATCTCCTAAACAACACGTTGTAACTCGAAAAGATTTGGTGTGCCTTGTACGCCTAAACGTGTAGCCTCAAAAGAGAACCCACAGGACAATTTTCTTTCGTCAAAATTTGTCAGAAAACCACGTTTTAAGGAAATCCCGCATCGTGAGAAATTATCTTGTTCTTCCTAAACAACACGTTTTAACTCGAAAAGCTTTGGTGTTGGGTGTATGTCTAAGCGTGTAGCCCCAAAAGAGAACGCAGAGGAGAGTATTCTCTCGAAAGAATATGTAAGAATACCACGTTATAAGGAAATACAGTGTTGCAGAGTTAAGACAAATACTTACTTATTGGAAAAACTTTACGAGAAGAAGTAACGCATCGTACAAAATTAGCTTGTATCTCCTAAACAACACGTTGTAACTTAAAAAGATTTGGTGTGGCCTGTACGTCTAAACGTGTAGTCTCAAAAGAGAACCCATAGGAGAATTTTCTTTGGTCAAAATTTGTCAGAAAACCACGTATTAAGGAAATTCCTCATCGTGCGAAATTATCTAGTTTTTCCTAAAAAACACGTTGTAACTCGAAAAGCTTTGGTGTTGCGTGTATGTCTAAGTGTGTAGCCTCAAAAGAGGATGCACAGGAGAGTTTTCTCTCGAAAGAATATGTAAGAATACCACGTTATAAGGAAATACAGTGTTGCAGACTAAAGGCAAATACATATGTATTGGAAACACTTTACGAGAAGAAATAACGCATCATACAAAATTAGCTTGTATCTCCTAAACAACACGTTGTAACTCTACAAGATTTGGTGTGGCGTGTACGTCTAAACGTGTAGCCTCAAAAGAGAACCCACAGGAGAATTTTCTTTCGTCAAAATTTGTCAGAAAACCACTTATTAAGGAAATCCTGCATCGTGCGAAACTGTGTTGTTTTTCCTAATCAACACATTGTAACTCGAAAATCTTTGCTGTTGTGTGTATGTGTAAGCATGTAGCCTCAAAGGTGAACGCACAGGAGAGATTTCTCTCGAACGAGTATGTAAGAATACCACGTTATAAGGAAATACATTGTGGCAAATTAAAGATAAATACGTACCTTTTGGAAACACTTAAAATTTACAAGAAGATATAAAGCATCATAAAAAATTAGCTTGTATCTCCTAAACAACACGTTGTAACTCGAAAAGATTTGGTGTGGCGTGTACGTCTAAACGTGGAGCCTCAAATGAAAACCCACAGGAGAATTTTCTTTCGTCAAAATTTTTCAGAAAACCACGTTTTAGGGAAATCCAGCATCGTGCGAATTATCTTGTTTTTCCTAAACAACACGTTGTAACTCGAAAAGCTTTAGTAGTGCGTGTATATCTAAGCATGTAGCCTCGAAAGAGAACGCACAGGAGAGTTTTCTATCGAAAGAATATGTAAGAATACCACGTTGTAAGGAAATACAGTGTTGCAGAGTAAAGACATATAAGAATGTATTAGAAACCTATAAACTTTACGAGATGAAATAAAGCATCGAACAAAATTAGCTTGTATCTCCTAAACAACACGTTGTAACTCAAAAAGATTTGGTGTGGCCTGTACGTCTAAACGTGTAGCCTCAAAAGAGAACCCACAGGACAATTTCCTTTTGTCAAAATTTTTCAGAAAACCACGTTTTAAGGAAATCCCGGATCGTGAGAAATTATCTAGTTCTTCCTAAACAACACATTTTAACTCGCAAAGCTTTGATGTTGGGTGTATGTCTAAGTATGTAGCCCCAAAAGAGAATGCACAGGAGAGTTTTCTCTCGAAAGAATATGTAAGAATACCACGTTATAAGGAAATACAGTGTTGCAATAACGTGGTATTCTTACATATTCTTTCGAGAGAAAACTCTCCTGGGCATTCTCCATTGAGGTTACAGGCTTAGACATACACGCAACAGCAAAGCTTTTCGAGTTAAAACGTTTTGTTTAGGAAAAACAAGATAATTTCGCACGATGCGGAATTTCCTTAATACGTGGTTTTCTGACAAATTTTGACCAAAGAAAATTCTCCTATGGGTTCTCTTTTGAGGCTACACGTTTAGACGTACAGGCCACACCAAATCTTTTTAAGTTACAACATGTTGTTTGGGAGATACAAGCTAATTTTGTACGATGCGTTATTTCTTCTCTTAAGTTTAAGTTTTTCCAATAAGTACGTATTTGTCTTTACTCTGCAACACTGTATTTCCTTATAACGTGGTATTCTTACATATTCTTTCGAGAGAAAACTCTCCTGGGCATTCTCCTTTGAGGTTACAGGCTTAGACATACACGCAACACCAAAGCTTTTCGAGTTACAATGTGTTGTTTAGGAAAAACAAGATAATTTCGCAAGATGCGGGATTTCCTTAATACGTGGTTTTCTGACAAATTTTGACCAAAGAAAATTCTCCTATGGGTTCTCTTTGGAGGCTACACGTTTAGACGTACAGGCCACACCAAATCTTTTTAAGTTACAACGTGTTGTTTGGGAGATACAAGCTAATTTTGTACGATGCGTTATTTCTTCTCTTAAGTTTAAGTTTTTCCAATAAGTACGTATTTGTCTTTACTCTGCAACACTGTATTTCCTTATAACGTGGTATTCTTACATATTCTTTTGAGAGAAAACTCTCCTGTGCGTTCTCTTTTGAGGCTACACGCTTAGACATACACGCAACACCAAAGCTTTTCGAGTTAAAATGTTTTGTTTAAGAAAAACAAGATAATTTCGCAGAATGCGGGATTTCCTTAAAACGTGGTTTTCTGACAAATTTTGACGAAAGAAAATTTTCCTGTGGGTTCTCTTTTGAGGCTACACGTTTAGACATACACACCACACCAAATCTTTTCGAGTTATAATGTGTTGTTTAGGAGATACAAACTAATTTTGTAAGATGCCTTATTTCTTCTCGTAAGGTTTAAGTTTTTCCAATAAGTACGTATTTGTCTTTACTCTGCAACACTGTATTTCCTTATAACGTGGTATTCTTACATATTCTTTCGAGAGAAAACTCTCCCGTGTGTTCTCTTTTGAGGCTACACGCTTAGACATACACTCAACACGTAAGCTTTTCGAGTTAAAACGTTTGGTTTAGGAAAAACAAGATAATGTCGCACTATGCGGGATTTCCTTAATACATGGTTTTCTGACAAATTTTGACCAAAGAAAATTCTCCTATCGGTTCTCTTTTCAGGCTACACGTTTAGACGTACAGGCCACACCAAATCTTTTTATGTTACAACGTGTTGTTTAGGAGATACAAGCTAATTTCTTACGATGCGTTATTTCTTCTCGCAAAGTTTTTCCAAGACGTAAGTATTTGTCTTTACTCTGCAACACTGTATTTCCTAATAACGTGGTATTCTTACATATTCTTTCGAGAAAAAACTCTCCTTTGCGTTCTCTTTTGAGGCTACACGCTTAGACATACACGCAACACCAAAGCTTTTCGAGTTAAAACGTGTTGTTTAGGAAAAACAAGATATTTTTACACGATGCGGGATTTCCTTAAAACGTGGTTTTCTGACAAATTTTGACGAAAGAAAATACTCCTGTCGGTTCTCTTTTGAGGCTACACATTTAGACGTACACGCCACACCAAATCTTTTCGAGTTACAACGTGTTGTTTAGGAGCAACAAGGTAATTTTTCTACGATGCGTTATTTCTTCTCATAAAGTTTAAGTGTTTCCATTACGTACATATTTGCCTTTACTCTGCAACACTGTATTTCCTTATAACGTGGTATTCTTGCATATTCTTTCGAGAGAAAGCTCTCCTGTGCGTTCTCCTTTGAGGCTACATGCTTAGACATTCACGCAACACCAAAGCTTTTCGATTTACAACGTGTTGTTTAGGAAAAACAAGATAATTTCGCATGATGCGGGATTTCCTTAAAACGTGGTTTTCTGACAAATTTTGACGAAATAAAACTCTCCTGTGGGTACTCTTTTGAGGCTACACGTTTAGCCGTACAAGCCACACCAAATCTTTTCAAGTTACAACGTGTTGTTTAGGAGATACAAGCTAATTTTGTACGATGCGTTATTTCTTCTCGTAAAGTTTAAGTTTTTCCAATAAGTACGTATTTGTCTTTACTCTGCAACACTGTATTTCCTTATAACGTGGTATTCTTACATATTCTTTCGAGAGAAAACTCTCCTGTGCGTTCTCTTTTGAGGCTACACGATTAGACATACACGCAACACCAAAGCATTTCGAGTTAAAACGTTTTGTTTAGGAAAAACAAGATAATTTCGCACGATGCGGGATTTCCTTAATACGTGGTTTTCTGACAAATTTTGACCAAAGAAAATTCTCCTATGGCTACTTTTTTCAGGCTACACGTTTAGACGTACAGGCCACACCAAATCTTTTTAAGTTGCAACGTGTTGTTTAGTAGATACAAGCTAATTTTGTACGATGCGTTATTTCTTCTCATAAAGTTTTTCCAATACATAAGTATTTGTCTTTACTCTGCAACACTGTATTTCCTAATAACGTGGTATTCTTACATATTCTTTCGAGAAAAAACTCTCCTTTGCGTTATCCTTTGAGGCTACACGCTTACACATACAGGCAACACCAAAGCTTTTCGAGTTACAACGTGTTGTTTAGGAGATACAAGCTAATTTCTTACGATGCGTTATTTCTTCTCCTAAAGTTTTTCCAAGACGTAAGTATTTGTCTTTACTCTGCAACACTGTATTTCCTAATAACGTGGTATTCTTACATATTCTTTCGAGAAAAAACTCTCCTTTGCGTTCTCTTTTGAGGCTACACGCTTAGACATACACGCAACACCAAAGCTTTTCGAGTTACAACGTGTTGTTTAGGAAAAACAAGATAATTTCGCACGATGCGGGATTTCCTTAAAACGTGGTTTTCTGACAAATTTTGACGAAAGAAAATACTCCTGTGGGTTCTCTTTTGAGGCTACACATTTAGACGTACACGCCACACCAAATCTTTCCGAGTTACAACGTGTTGTTTAGGAGAAACAAGCTAATTTTTTTTACGATGCGTTATTTCTTCTCATAAATTTTAAGTGTTTCCATTACGTACATATTTGCCTTTACTCTGCAACACTGTATTTCCTTATAACGTGGTATTCTTGCATATTCTTTCGAGAGAAAACTCTCCTGTGCGTTCTCCTTTGAGGCTACATGCTTAGACATTCACGCAACACCAGATCTTTTCGAGTTACAACGTGTTGTTTAGGAGATACAAGCTAATTTTTTTACGATGCGTTATTTCTTCTCATAAAGTTTAAGTGTTTCCATTACGTACATATTTGCCTTTACTCTGCAACACTGTATTTCCTTATAACGTGGTATTCTTGCATATTCTTTCGAGAGAAAACTCTCCTGTGCGTTCCCCTTTGAGGCTACATGCTTAGACATACACGCAACACCAAAGCTTTTCGAGTTACAATGTGTTTTTTAGGAAAAACAAGATAATTTCACACGATGCGGGATTTCCTTAAAACGTGGTTTTCTGACAAATTTTGACGAAAGAAAATTATCCTGTGGGTTCTCTTTTTAGGCTACACGTTTAGACGTACACACCACACCAAATCTTTTCGAGTTATAACGTGTTGTTTAGGAGATACAAACTAATTTTGTAAGATGCCTTATTTCTTCTCGTAAACTTTAAGTTTTTCCAATATGTACGTATTTGTCTTTACTCTGCAACACTGTATTTCCTTATAACGTGGTATTCTTACACATTCTTTCGAGAGAAAACTCTCCTGTGCATTCTCTTTTGAGGCTATACGCTTTGACATACACGCAACACCAAAGTTTTTCGAGTTACAATGTGTTGTTTAGGAAGAACAAGATAATTTAGCATGATGCGGGATTTCCTTAAAACGTGGTTTTCTGACAAATTTTGACGAAAGAAAATACTCCTGTGGGTTCTCTTTTGATGCTACACATTTAGACGTGCCTGAGACACTAAATCTTGTCGAGTTACAACGTGTTGTTTAGGAGATACAAGCTAATTTTTTTACGATGCATTATTTCTTCTCATAAAGTTTAAGTGTTTCCATTATGTAAATATTTGGCTTTACTCTGCAACACTGTATTTCCTTATAACGAGGTATTCTTGCATATTCTTTCGAGAGAAAACTCTCCTGTGCGGTCTCCTTTGAGGCTACATGCTTAGACATACACTCAACTCCAAAGCTTTTCGAGTTACAACATGTTGTTTAGGAAAAACAACATAATTTCGCACGATGCGGGATTTCCTTAAAACGTGGTTTTCTGACAAATTTTGACCAAATAAAACTCTCCTGTGTGTACTATTTTGAGGCTACACTTTTAGACGTACACGCCACACCAAATCTTTTCGAGTTACAACCTGTTGTTTAGGAGATACAAGCTAATTTTTTACGATGCGTTATTTCTTCTCGTAAAGTGTTTCCAATAAGTACGTATTTGTCTTTATTCTGCAACACGGTATTTCCTTAATACGTGGATTTCTTACATATTCTTTCGAGAGAAAACTCTCCTGTGCGTTCTCTTTTGAGGGTACACGCTTAAACATACACGCAACACCAAAGCTTTTCGAGTTACAATGTGTTGTTTATGAAGAACAAGATAATTTCTCACGATGCGGGATTTCCTTAAAACGTGGTTTTCTGACAAATTTTGACGAAAGAAAATTGTCCTGTGGTTCTCTTTTGAGGCTACACCTTTAGACGTACACGCCACACCAAACCTTTTCGAGTTACAACGTGTTGTTTAGGAGATACAAGCTAATTTTGTACGATGCTTTATTTCATCTCGTAAAGTTTAAGGGTTTCCAATACGTAAGTATTTGTCTTTATTCTGCAACACTGTACTTCCTTATAACGTGGTATTCTCACATATTCTTTCGAGAGAAAACTCTCCTGTGTGTTCTCTTTTGAGGCTACACGCTTAGTCATACACGCATCACCAAAGATTTTCGAGTTACTACGTGTTGTTTAGGAAAAACAAGATAATTTCGCACGATGCTGGATTTCCTTAAAACGTGCTTTTCTGAAACTTTGACGAAAGAAAATTCTCCTATGGGTTCTCTTTTGAGGCTACAAGTTTAGACGTACACGCCACACCAAATCTTTTCGAGTTACAAAGTGTTGTTTAGGAGATACGAGCTAATTTTGTACGATGCTGTATTTCATCTCGTAAACTTTAAGGGTTTCCAATACGTACGTATTTTTCTTTACTCTGCAACACTGTATGTCCTTATAACGTGGTATTCTTACATATTCTTTTGAGAGAAAACTCCCCTGTGTGTTCTCTTTTAAGGCTACACGCTGAGACATACACGCAACACCAAAGGTTTTCGAGTTACAACGTGTTGTTTAGGAAAAACAAGATAATTTCGCACGATGTAGGATTTCCTTAATACGTGGTTTTGTGACAAATTTGACCAAAGAAAATTCTCCTGTGTGTTCTCTTTTTGAGGCTACACGTTTAGACGTACCTGCCACACCAAACATTTTCGAGTTACAACGTGTTGTTTAGGAGATACAAGCTAATTTTTTATGATGCGTTATTTCTTCACGTAAAGTGTTTCCAATACGTACATATTTGTCTTTACTCTGCAACACTGTATTTCCTTATAACCTGGTATTCTTACTTATTCTTTTGAGTGAAAACTCTCCTGTGTGTTCTCTTTTGAGGCTACACACTGAGACATACACGCAACACCCAAGCTTTTTGAGTTACAACGTGTTGTTTAGGAAAAACAAGATAATTTCGCAGGATGCGGGATTTCGTTAAAACCTTGTTTTCTGACCAATTTTGACGAAAGAAAATTCTCCAGTGGGTTCTCTTTTGAGGCTAAACTTTTAGACATACACGCCAAACTAAATGTTTTCGAGTTTCCACTTGTTGTTTAGGAGATACAAGCTAATATTGTGTGATGCTTAATTTCTTCTCGTAATGTGTTTCCAATATGTACGTATTTGTCTTTACTCTGCAACACTGTATTTCCTTATAACGTTGAATTCTTACATGTTCTAACGAGAGAAAACTCTCCTGTGCATTCTCTTTTGAGGCTACATGCTTAGACATACACGCAACACCAAAGCTTTTCGAGTTACCACTTGTTGTTTAGGAAAAACAAGATAATTTCCCACGATGCGGTATTTCCTTAAAACGTGGTTTTCTGACAAATTTTGAGGAAAGAAAATTCTCCTTTGTGTTCTCCTTTGAGGCTACACGTTTAGACATACACGCCAAACCAAATCTTTTCGACTTACCATGTGTTGTTTAGGAGATACAAGCTAATTTTGTTCGATGCGTATTTCTTCTCGTAAAATATTCCCAATATGTAAGTATTTGTCTTTACTCTGAAACACTGTATTTCCTTATAACGTGGTATTCTTACATATTCTTTCGAGAGAAAACTATCTTGTGCGTTCCGTTTTGAGGCTACACACTTAGACATACAGGCAACACCAAAGCTTTTCGAGTTACAACGTGTTGTTAATGAATAAAAAGATAATTTCGCAGGATGCGGGATTTATTTAAAACGTGGTTTTCTGAAAAATTTGACAAAGGAAAATTCTTCTGTGGGATTTCCTTTGAGGCTACACGTATAGACGTACACGTCACACCAAATCTTTTCGAGTTACAACGTGTTGTTTAGGAGATACAAGCTAATTTTGTACGATGCATTATTTCTTCTCGTAAAGTGTTTCCAATATGTACTTATTTGCCTTTAGTCTACAAAATTGTATTTCTTTATAACGTGGTATTCTTACATATTCCTTCGAGAGAAAACTCTCCTGTGCCTTCTCTTTTGAGGCTCCACGCTTAGACATACACGCAACACCAAAGCTTTTCGAGTTACAACATGTTATTTAGGAAAAAGAAGATGATTTCGCACGATGCGGGATTTCCTTAAAACGTGGTGTTCTGAAAAATTTTAACGAAAGAAAATTCTTCTCTGGGTTCTTTTTGAGGCTACACGTTTAGACGTACACGCCACACCAAATCTTTTCGAGTTACAACGTGTTGTTTAGGAGATACAAGCTAATTTTGTACGATGCTTTATTTCATCTCGTAAAGTTTAAGGGTTTCCAATACGTAAGTATTTGTCATTATTCTGCAACAGTGGACTTCCTTATAACGTGGTATTCTCACATATTCTTTCGAGAGAAAAGTCTCCTGTGTGTTCTCTTATGAGGCTACACGCTTAGACATACACGCAACACCAAAGCTTTTCGAGTTACAATGCGTTGTTTAGGAAAAACAAGATAATTTCGCACGATGCGGGATTTCCTTAATATGTGGTTTTCTGACAAATTTTGACCAAATAAAACTCTCCTGTGTGTACTCTTTTGAGGCTACACGTTTAGACGTACATGCCACACCAAATCCTTTCGAGTTACCACGTGTTGTTTAGGAGATACACGCCAATTTTGTATGATGCGTTATTTCTTCTCGTAAAGTGTTTCCAATATGTACGTATTTGTCTTTACTCTGCAACACTGTATTTCCTTATAACGTTGTATTCTTACATGTCTTTCGAGAGAAAACTCTCTTGTGCATTGTCTTTAGAGGAAACATGCTCAGTCATACACGCAACAACAAAGCTTTCAAGTTACAATGTGTTGTTTAGGAAAAACAAGATAATTTTGCACGATGCGGGATTTCCTTAAAACGTGGTTTTTTGACAAATTTTGACGAAAGAAAATTCTCCTGTGGTTTCTGTTTTGAGGCTACACGTGTAGATGTACAAGCCACACAAAATATTTTCGTGTTACAACGTGTTGTTTAGGAGATACAAGCAAATATTGTACGATGCGTTATTTCTTCCCTAAAGTGTTTCCAATATGTACTTATTTGTCTTTACTCTGCAACACTGTATTTTCTTATAACGTGGTATTCTTACATATTCTTTCTAGGGAAAACTCTCCTGTGGATTCTCTTTTGAGGCTACACGCTTAGACAAAAAAGGAACGCCAAAGCTTTTCGAGTTACAACGTGTTGTTTAGGAAAAACAAGATAATTTCGCACAATGCGAGATTTCCATAAAACGTGGATTTCTGACAAATTTTGACGAAAGAAAGTTCTCCTGTGGGTTCTCTTTTGAGGCTACACGTGTAGAGGTACGAGCCACACCAAATCTTTTCGAGTTAAAACCTGTTGTTTAGGAGATACAAGCTAATTTTGTATTATGCTTTATTTCTTCTCTTAAAGTGTTTCCAATACGTACGTATTTGTCTTTACTCTGCAACACTGTATTTCCTTATAACGTGGTATTCTTACATATTCTTTCGAGAGAAAACTCTCCTGTGCATTCTCTTTTGAGGCTACACACTTAGATATACACGCAACACCAAAGCTTTTCGAGTTACAACTTGTTGTTTAGGAAAAACAAGATAATTTCGCACGATGCGAGATTTCCTTAAAACGTGGTTTCTGACAAATTTTGATGAAAAAATATTCTCCTGTCGGTTCTCGTTTGAGGCTACACTTTTAGACGTACATGTCACACCAAATCTTTTCGAGTTACAACGTGTTGTTTAGGAGATACAAGCTACTTTTTTAAGATGCGTTATTTCTTCTCGTAAAGTGTTTCCAATATGTACTTATTTGTCTTTACTCTGCTAAATTGTATTTCCTTTTAACGTGGTATTCTTACATATTCTTTCGAGAGAAAACTCTCCTGTGCCTTCTCTTTGGAGGCTCCACGCTTACACATACACGCAACACCAAAGCTTTTCGAGTTACAGCATGTTGTTTAGGAAAAAGATGATTTCGTACGATGAGGGATTTCCTTAAAACATGGTTTTCTGAAAAATTTTGAAGGAAGAAAATTCTCCTGTGGGTTCTCTTTTGATGCTACACATTTAGACGTACATGCCACACCAAATCTTTTCTAGGTACAACCTTTTGTTTAGGAGATACAAGCTAATTTTCTACGATGTGTTCTTTTCATAAAGTGTTTCCAATACGTACATATTTGTCTTTACTCTGCAACATTGTATTTCCTTATAACGTGGTATTTTTACATATTCTTTCGAGAGAAAACTATCCTGTGCGTTCCCTTTTGAGCCTACACACTGAGACATACAGGCAACACCAAAGCTTTTCGAGTTACAACGTGTTGTTTATGAAAAACAAGTTAATTTCGCACGATGCAGGATTTCCTTAAAACGTGGTTTTCTGACAAATTTTGAAGAAAGAAAATTCTCCTGTCGGTTCTCTTTTGAGGCTACACGTTTAGACGTACATGACACACCAAATCCTTTCGAGTTACCACGTGTTGTTTAGGAGATACACGCTAATTTTGTACGATGCGTTATTTCTTCTCGTAAAGTGTTTCCAATATGTACGTATTTGTCTTTACTCTGCTACATTGTATTTCCTTATAACGTTGTATTCTTACATGTTCTTTCGAGAGAAAACTCTCTTGTGCATTGTCTTTAGAGGCAACATGCTCAGACATACACGCAACAGCAAAGCTTTTCGAGTTAAAACGTGTTGTTTAGGAAAAACAAGATAATATTGCACGATGCGGGATTTCCTTAAAACGTGGTTTTTTGACAAATTTTGACGAAAGAAAATTCTCCTGTGGTTTCTGTTTTGAGGCTACACGTGTAGACATACGAGCCACACCAAATATTTTCGAGTTACAACGTGTTGTTTAGGAGATACAAGCAAATATTGTACGATGCATTATTTCTTCCCTAAAGTGTTTCCAATACGTACTTATTTGTCTTTACTCTGCAACACTGTATTTTCTTATAACGTGGTATTCTTACATATTCTTTCTAGGGAAAACTCTCCTGTGCATTCTCTTTTGAGGCTACACTCTTAGACAAACAAGCAACGCCAAAGCTTTTCGAGTTACAACGTTTTGTTTAGGAAAAACAAGATAATTTCGCAGGATGCGAGATTTCCATAAAACGTGGTTTTCTGACAAATTTTGACGAAAGAAAGTTCTCCTGTGGGTTCTCTTTTGAGGCAACACGTGTAGAGGTATGAGCCACACCAAATCTTTTCGAATTATAACCTGTTGTTTAGGAGATACAAGCTAATTTTGTATTATGCTTTATTTCTTCTCTTAAAGTGTTTCCAATACGTACGTAGTTGTCTTTACTCTGCAACACTGTATTTCCTTATAATGTGGTATTCTTACATATTCTTTCGAGAGAAAACTCTCCTGTGCATTCTCTTTTGAGGCTACACGCTTAGACATACACGCAACACCAAAGCTTTTCGTGTTGCAATGTGTTGTTTAGGAAAAACAAGATAATTTTTCACGATGCGAGATTTCCTTAAAACGTGGTTTCTGACAAATTTTGATGAAAGAATATTCTCCTGTGGGTTCTCGTTTGAGGCTACACTTTTAGACGTACACGTCACACTGAATCTTTTCGAGTTACAACGTGTTGTTTAGGAGATACAAGCTAATTTTGTAGGATGCATTATTTCTTTTTGTAAAGTGTTTCCAATATATACTTATTTGTCTTTACTCTGCAACACTGTATTTCCTCATAACGTGGTATTCTTACATATTCTTTCGAGAGAAAACTCTCCTGTGCCTTCCCTTTTGAGGCTCCACGCTTACACATACACGCAATACCAAAGCTTTTGGAGTTACAACATTTTGTTTAGAAAAATGAAGATGATTTCGCATGATGCGGGATATCCTTAAAATGTGGTTTTCTGAAAAAAATTGACGAAAGAAAATTCTCCTGTGGGTTCTCTTTTGAGGCTCCACGTTAAGACGTAAACGCTGCACCAAATATTTTCCAGTTACAACGTTTGGTTTAGGAGATACAAGCTAATTTTGTACGATGCATTACTTCTTCTCATAAAGTGTTTCCAATATGTAGGTATTTGTCTTTACTCTGCAACACTGTATTTCCTTATAACGTGGTACTCTTACATATTCTTTCGAGAGAAAACTATCCTGTCCGTTCCCTTTTGAGCCTACACACTGAGACATACAGACAACACCAAAGCTTTTCGAGTTACAACGTGTTGTTTACGAAAAACAAGATAATTTCGCACGATGCAGGATTTCCTTAAAACGTGGTTTTCTGACAAATTTTGAAGAAAGAAAATTCTCCTGTCGGTTCTCCTTTGAGGCTACACGTTTAGACGTACATGCCACACCAAATCCTTTCGAGTTACCACGTGTTGTTTAGGAGATACACGCTAATTTTGTACAATGCGTTATTTCTTCTCGTAAAGTGTTTCCAATATGTACGTATTTGTCTTTACTCTGCAACACTGTATTTCCTTATAACGTTGTATTCTTACATGTTCTTTCGAGAGAAAACTCTCTTGTGCATTGACTTTAGAGGAAACATGCTCAGACATACACGCAACAACAAAGCTTTTCGAGTTACAATGTGTTGTTTAGGAAAAACAAGATAATTTTGCACGATGCGGGATTTCCTTAAACGGGGTTTTTTGACAAATTTTGACGAAAGAAAATTCTCCTGTGGTTTCTGTTTTGAGACTACACGTGTTGACGTACGAGCCACACCACATATTTTCGAGTTACAACGTGTTGTTTAGGAGATACAAGCAAATATTGTACGATGCGTTATTTCTTCCCTAAAGTGTTTCCAATATGTACTTATTTGTCTTTACTCTGCAACACTGTATTTTCTTATAACGTGGTATTCTTACATATTCTTTCTAGGGAAAACTCTCCTGTGCATTCTCTTTTGAGGCTACACGCTTAGACAAACAAGCAACGCCAAAGCTTTTCGAGTTACAACGTGTTGTTTAGGAAAAACAAGATAATTTCGCAGGATGCGAGATTTCCATAAAACGTGGTTTTCTGACAAATTTTGATGAAAGAAAGTTCTCCTGTGGGTTCTCTTTTGAAGCAACACGTGTAGAGGTATGAACCACACCAAATCTTTTCGAATTATAACCTGTTGTTTAGGAGATACAAGCTAATTTTGTATTATGCTTTATTTCTTCTCTTAAAGTGTTTCCAATACGTACGTAGTTGTCTTTACTCTGCAACACTGTATTTCCTTATAATGTGGTATTCTTACATATTCTTTCGAGAGAAAACTCTCCTGTGCATTCTCTTTTGAGGCTACATGCTTAGACATACACGCAACACCAAAGCTTTTCGTGTTGCAATGTGTTGTTTAGGAAAAACAAGATAATTTTTCACGATGCGAGATTTCCTTAAAACGTGGTTTCTGACAAATTTTGATGAAAGAAAATTCTCCTGTGGGTTCTCTGTTGAGGTTACACGTTTAGACGTACACGTCACACCAATTCTTTTCGAGTTACAACGTGTTGTTTAGGAGATACAAGCTAATATTTCACGATGCGTTATTTCTTCTCGTAAAGTGTTTCCAATATGTACTTATTTGTCTTTACTCTGCAAAATTGTATTTCCTTAACGTGGTATTCTTACATAATCTTTCAAGAGAAAACTCTCCTGTGCCTTCTCTTCTGAGGCTGCACACTTAGACATACACGCAACACCAAAGCTTTTCGAGTTACAACATGTTGTTTAGGAAAAAGAAGATAATTTCGCATGATGCGGGATTTCCTTATAACGTGGTTTTCTGAAAAATTTTGAAGAAATAAAATTCTCCTGTGGGTTCTCTTTTGAGGCTACACGTTTAGACGTACACGTCACACCAAATCTTTTCGAGTTACAACGTGTTGTTTCGGAGATACAAGCTAATTTTTTTAGGATGCGTTACTTCTTCTTGTAAAGTGTGTCCAATACGTAAATATTTGTCTTTACTCTGCAACACTGTATTTCCTTATAACGTGGTATTCTTACATATTCGTTCGAGAGAAAACTATCCCGTGCTTTCCCTTTTTAGGCTACACACTTAGACATACAGGCAACACCAAAGCTTTTCGAATTACAACGTGTTGTTTATGAAAAACAAGATAATTTCGCACGATGCAGGATTTCCTTAAAACGTGGTTTTCTGAAACATTTTGACGAAAGAAAATTCTTCAGTCTGTTTTCTTTTGAGGCTACACATTTAGACGTACACGCCACACCAAATCCTTTCGAGTTACCACGTGTTGTTTAGGAGATACAAGCTAATTTTGTACGATGCATTATTTCTTCTCATAAAGTGTTTCCAATACGTACGTATTTGTCTTTACTCTGCAACACTGTATTTCCTTATAAAGTTGTATTCTTACATATTCTTTCGAGAGAAAACTCTCCTGTGCGTTCTCTTTAGAGGCTACACGCTTAGACATACACGCAACGCCAAAGCATTTCGAGTTACAATGTGTTGTTTAGGAAAAACAAGATAATTTCGCACGATGCGAGATTTCCATAAAACATGGTTTTCTGAAAAATTTTGAGGGAAGAAAGTTATCCTGTGGGTTCTCTTTTGAGGCTACACGTGTAGAGGTACAAGCCACACCAAATCTTTTCGAGTTACAACGTGTTGTTTAGGAGATACAAGCTAATTTTTTACGATGCGTTACTTCTTCTCTTAAAGTGTTTCCAATAGTATTTGTCTTTACTCTGCAACCCTGTATTTCCTTATAACGTGGTATTCTTACATATTCTTTTGAGAAAAAAGTCTCCTGTGCCTTCTCTTTTGAGGCTACACGCTTAAACATACATGCAACACCAAAGCTTTCGAGTTACAACGTGTTGTTTAGGAAAAACAAGATAATTTCGCACGATGCGAGATTTCCTTAAAACGTGGTTTCTGACAAATTTTGATGAAAGAAAATTCTCCTGTGGGTTCTCGTTTGAGGCTACACTTTTAGACGTATACGTCACACCAAATCTTTTCGAGTTACAACGTGTTGTTTAGGAGATACAAGGTAATTTTGAACGATGCGTTATTTCTTCTCGTAAAGTGTTTCCAATATGTACTTATTTGTCTTTACTCTGCAAAATTGTATTTCCTTATAACATGGTATTCTTACATATTCTTTTGAGAGAAAACTCTCCTGTGCCTTCTCTTTTCAGGCTACACACTTACACATACACGCAACACCAATGCTTTTCGAGTTACAACATGTTGTTTAGGAAAAAGAAGATGATTTCACACGATGCGGGATTTCCTTAAAACGTGGTGTTCTGAAAAATTTTGAAAAAAATAAATTCTCCTGTGTGTTCTCTTTTGAGGCTACACGTTTAGACGTACACGCCACACCAAATCCTTTCGAGTTACCTCGTAAAGTTTAGGAGATACAAGCTAATTTTGTACGATGCATTATTTCTTCTGGTAAAGTGTTTCCAATATGTACTTATTTGTCTTTACTCTGCAAAATTGTATTTCCTTATAACGTGGTATTCTTACATATTCTTTCGAGAGAAAACTCTCCTGTGCCTTCTCTTTTGAGGCTCCACGCTTACACATACACGCAACACCAAAGCTTTTTGAGTTACAACATGTTGTTTAGAAAATGAAGATGATTTCCCACGATGCGGGATTTCCTTAAAACGTGGTTTTCTGAAAAATTTTGAAGAAAGAAAATTCTCCTGTAGGTTCTCTTTTGAGGCTACACGTTTAGACGTGCATGCCACACCAAATCTTTTCGAGTTACAACGTGTTGTTTAGGAGATAAAACCTAATTTTTTACGATGCGTTAATTCTTCTCGTAATATGTTTCCAATACATACGCATTTGTCTTTACTCTGCAACATTGTATTTCCTTATAACGTGGTATTCTTACATATTCTTTCGAGAGAAAACTATCCTGTGCGTTCTCTTTTGAGGTTACACACTTAGACATTGACGCAACACCAAACCTTTTCGAGTAAGAACATGTTATTTAGGAAAAACAATATAATTTCGCACGATGCGAGATTTCCTTAAAACGTGGTTTCTGACAAATTTTGATGAAAGAAAATTCACCTGTGGGTTCTCTTTTGAGGCTATACATTTAGACGTACACGTCACACCAAATCCTTTTGAGTTACAACGTGTTGTTTAGGAGATACAAGCTAATTTTGTATGATGCGTTATTTCTTCTTGTAAAGAGTTTCCAATACGTACTTATTTGTCTTTATTCTGAAAAATTGTATTTCCTTATAACGTGGTATTCTTACATATTCTTTCGAGAGAAAACGCTCCTGTGCCTTCTCTTTTGAGGCTCCACACTTAGACATACACGCAACACTAAAGCTTTTCGAGTTACAACATGTTTTTTAGGAAAAAGAAGGTGATTTCGCACGATGCGGGATTTCCTTAAAACGTGGCTTTCTGAAAAATTTTAACGAAAGAAAATTCTCCTGTGGGTTCTCTTTTGAGGCTACACGTTTAGACGTACAAGCCACACCAAATCTTTTCCAGTTACAACGTGTTGTTTAGGAGATACAAGCTAATTTTGTACGATGCGTTATTTCTTCTCGTAATGTGTTTCCAATATGTACGTATTTGTCTTTACTCTGCAACACTGTATTTCCTTATAACGTGGTATTCTTACATATTCTTTCGAGAAAAAACTCTCCTTTACATTCTCTTTTGAGGCTACATGTTTAGACATACACGCAACACCAAAGCTTTTCAAGTTACAACGTGATGTTTAGGAAAAACAAGATAATTTCGCATGATGCGAGATTTCCTTAAAACGTGGTTTCTGACAAATTTTGATGAAAGAAAATTCACCTGTGGGTTCTCTTTTGAGGCTATACATTTAGACGTACAAGTCACACCAAATTCTATTGAGTTACAACGTGTTGTTTAGGAGATACAAGCTAATTTTGTATGAGGCGTTATTTCTTCTTGTAAAGTGTTTCCAATATGTGCTTATTTGTCTTTATTCTGAAAAATTGTATTTCCTTATAACGTGTTATTCTTACATATTCTTTCGAGAGAAAACTCTCCTGTGCCTTCTCTTTTGAGGCTCCATGCTTAGACATACACGCAACACTAAAGCTTTTCGAGTTACAACATGTTTTTTAGGAAAAAGAAGGTGATTTCGCACGATGCGGGATTTCCTTAAAATGTGGCTTTCTGAAAAATTTTAACGAAAGAATATTCTCCTGTGGGTTCTCTTTTGAGGCTACACGTTTAGACGTACAAGCCACACCAAATCTTTTCCAGTTACAACGTGTTGTTTAGGAGATACAAGCTAATTTTGTAAGATGCGTTATTTCTTCTCGTAATGTGTTTCCAATATGTACGTATTTGTCTTTACTCTGCAACACTGTATTTCCTAATAACGTGGTATTCTTACATATTCTTTCGAGAAAAAACTCTCCTTTACATTCTGTTTTGAGGCTACATGCTTAGACATACACGCAACACCAAAGCTTTTCGAGTTACAATGTGTTGTTTAGGAAAAACAAGATAATTTCGCATGATGCGAGATTTCCTTAAAACGTGGTTTCTGACAAATTTTGATGAAAGAAAATTCTCTTGTGGGTTCCCTTTTGATGCTACACGCTTAGACGTACACGTCACACCAAATCTTTTCGAGTTACAACGTGTTGTTTAGTAGACACAAGCTAATTTTGTACGATGCGTTATTTCTTCTTGTAAAGTGTTTCCAATATGTACTTATTGGTCTTTACTCTGCAAAATTGTATTTCCTTATAACGTGGTATTCTTACATAATCTTTCGAGAGAAAACTCTCCTGTGCCTTCTCTTTTGAGGCTCCACGCTTACACATACACGCAACACCAAAGCTTTTCGAGTTACAACATGTTGTTTAGGAAAAAGAAGATGATTTCACACGATGCGGGATTTCCTTAAAACGTGGTTTTCTGACAAATTTTGACGAAAGAAAATTCTCCTGTGGGTTCTCTTTTGAGGCTACACGTTTAGACGTACACGGCACACCAAACCTTTTCGAGTTACAACGTGTTGTTACGGAGATACAAGGTAATTTTGTAAGATGAGTTACTTCTTCTCTTAAAGTGTTTCCAATACGTTCTTATTTGTCTTTACTCTGCAACACTGTATTTCCTTATAACGTGGTATTCTTACATATTCGTTCGAGAGAAAACTATCCTGTGTGTTCCCTTTTTAGTCTACACACTTAGACATACAGGCAACACCACAGCTTTCTGAGTTACAACGTGTTGTTTATGAAAAACAAGATAATTTCGCACGATGCGGGATTTCCTTAAAACGTAGTTTTCTGAAAAATTTTGACGAAAGAAAATTCTTCAGTGGGTTCTCTTTTGAGGCTACACGTTTAGACGTACACGCCACACCAAATCCTTTCGAGTTACCACATGTGGTTTAGGAGATACAAGCTAATATTTTAAGATATGTTATTTCTTCTCATTAAGTGTTTCCAACATGTACGTATTTGTCTTTACTCTGCAACACTGTATTTCCTTATAACTTTGTATTCTTATACATTCTTTCGAGAGAAAACTCTCCTGTGCGTTCTCTTTAGAGGCTACACGCTTAGACATACAAGCAACGCCAAAGCTTTTCGAGTTACAATGTGTTGTTTAGGAAAAACAAGATAATTACGCACGATGCGAGATTTCCATAAAACGTGGTTTTCTGAAAAATTTTGACCAAAGAAAGTTCTCCTGTGGGTTCTCTTTTGAGGCTACACATGTAGAGGTACGAGACACACCAAATCTATTCGAGTTACAACGTGTTGTTTAGGAGATACAAGCTAATTTTGCACGATGCGTTATTTCTTCTCTTAAAGTGTTTCCAGTAGTATTTGTCTTTACTCTGCAACAATGTATTTCCTTATAACATGGTATTCTTACTTATTCTTTCGAGAGAAAACTCGCCTGTGCGTTCTCTTTTGAGGCTACACGCTTAGACAAATACGCAACGCCAAAGCTTTTCGAGTTACAACGTGTTGTTTAGGAAAACAAGATAATTTCGCACGATGCAGGATTTCCATAAAACGTGGTTTTCTGAAAAATTTTAACGAAAGAAAATTCTCCTGTGGGTTCTCTTTTGAGGCTACACGTTTAGACGTACAAGCCACACCAAATCTTTTCCAGTTACAACGTGTTGTTTAGGAGATACAAGCTAATTTTGTACGATGCGTTATTTCTTCTCGTAATGTGTTTCCAATATGTACGTATTTGTCTTTATTCTGCAACACTGTATTTCCTTATAACGTGGTATTCTTACATATTCTTTCGAGAAAAAAACTCTCCTTTACATTCTCTTTTGAGGCTACATGTTTAGACATACACGCAACACCAAAGCTTTTCAAGTTACAACGTGATGTTTAGGAAAAACAAGATAATTTCGCATGATGCGAGATTTCCTTAAAACGTGGTTTCTGACAAATTTTGATGAAAGAAAATTCACCTGTGGGTTCTCTTTTGAGGCTATACATTTAGACGTACAAGTCACACCAAATCCTATTGAGTTACAACGTGTTGTTTAGGAGATACAAGCTAATTTTGTATGAGGCGTTATTTCTTCTTGTAAAGTGTTTCCAATATGTGCTTATTTGTCTTTATTCTGAAAAATTGTATTTCCTTATAACGTGTTATTCTTACATATTCTTTCGAGAGAAAACTCTCCTGTGCCTTCTCTTTTGAGGCTCCATGCTTAGACATACACGCAACACTAAAGCTTTTCGAGTTACAACATGTTTTTTAGGAAAAAGAAGGTGATTTCGCACGATGCGGGATTTCCTTAAAATGTGGCTTTCTGAAAAATTTTAACGAAAGAATATTCTCCTGTGGGTTCTCTTTTGAGGCTACACGTTTAGACGTACAAGCCACACCAAATCTTTTCCAGTTACAACGTGTTGTTTAGGAGATACAAGCTAATTTTGTACGATGCGTTATTTCTTCTCGTAATGTGTTTCCAATATGTACGTATTTGTCTTTACTCTGCAACACTGTATTTCCTAATAACGTGGTATTCTTACATATTCTTTCGAGAAAAAACTCTCCTTTACATTCTGTTTTGAGGCTACATGCTTAGACATACACGCAACACCAAAGCTTTTCGAGTTACAATGTGTTGTTTAGGAAAAACAAGATAATTTCGCATGATGCGAGATTTCCTTAAAACGTGGTTTCTGACAAATTTTGATGAAAGAAAATTATCTTGTGGGTTCCCTTTTGATGCTACACGCTTAGACGTACACGTCACACCAAATCTTTTCGAGTTACAACGTGTTGTTTAGTAGACACAAGCTAATTTTGTACGATGCGTTATTTCTTCTTGTAAAGTGTTTCCAAAATGTACTTATTGGTCTTTACTCTGCAAAATTGTATTTCCTTATAACGTGGTATTCTTACATAATCTTTCGAGAGAAAACTCTCCTGTGCCTTCTCTTTTGAGGCTCCACGCTTACACATACACGCAACACCAAAGCTTTTCGAGTTACAACATGTTGTTTAGGAAAAAGAAGATGATTTCGCACGATGCGGGATTTCCTTAAAACGTGGTTTTCTGACAAATTTTGACGAAAGAAAATTCTCCTGTGGGTTCTCTTTTGAGGCTACACGTTTAGATGTACACGGCACACCAAATCTTTTCGAGTTACAACGTGTTGTTACGGAGATACAAGGTAATTTTGTAAGATGAGTTACTTCTTCTCTTAAAGTGTTTCCAATACTTACGTAGTTGTCTTTACTCTGCAACACTGTATTCCCTTATAAAGTGGTATTCTTACATATTCTTTGGAGAGAAAACTCTCCTGTGCGTTCTCTTTTGAGGCTACACGCTTAGACATACACGAAACGCCAAAGCATTTCGAGTTACAATGTGTTGTTTAGGAAAAACAAGATAATTCCGCACTATGCGAGATTTCCATAAAACGTGGTTTTCTGAAAAATTTTGACCAAAGAAAGTTCTCCTGTGGGTTATCTTTTGAGGCTACACGTGTAGAGGTACGAGCCACACCAAATCTACTCGAGTTACAACGTGTTGTTTAGGAGATACAAGCTAATTTTTTATGATGCTTTATTTCTTCTCTTAAAGTGTTTCCAGTAGTATTTGTCTTTACTCTGCAACACTGTATTTCCTTATAACATGGTATTCTTACATATTCTTTCGAGAGAAAACTCGCCTGTGCGTTCTCTTTTGAGGCTACACACTTAGACAAATATGCAACGCCAAAGCTTTTCGAGTTACAACGTGTTGTTTAGGAAAACAAGATAATTTCGCACGATGTGAGATTTCCATAAAACGTGGTTTTCTGAAAAATTTTGATGAAAGAAAATTCTCCTGTGGGTTCTCGTTTGAGGCTACACTTTTAGACGTACACGTCACACCAAATATTTTCGAGTTACAACGTGTTGTTTAGGAGATACAAGCTAATATTGTAAGATGCGTTGTTTCTTCTCATAAAGTGTTTCCAATATGTACTTATTTGTCTTTACTCTGCAAAATTGTATTTCCTTATAACGTGGTATTCTTACATATTCTTTCGAGAGAAAACTCTCCAGTGCCTTCTCTTTTGAGGCTCCACGCTTACACATACACGCAACACCAAAGCTTTTTGAGTTACAACATGTTATTTAGGAAAAAGAAGATGATTTCGCACAATGCGGGATTTCCTTAAAAAGTGGTTTTCTGAAAAATATTGAAGAAAGAAAATTCTCCTGTGGGTTCTCTTTTGAGGCTACACGTTTAGACGTACACGCCACACCAAATCCTTTCAAGTTACCACGTGTTGTTTAGGAGATACAAGCTAATTTTGTACGATGCATTATTTCTTCTCGTAAAGTGTTTTCAATACGTATTTATTTGTCTTTAATCTGCAACACTGTATTTCCTTATAACGTGGTATTCTTACGTATTATTTCTAGGGAAAACTCTCATGTGCGTTCTCTTTGAGGCGACACGCTTAGACAAACACGCAATGCCAAAGCTTTTCGAGTTACAATGTGTTGTTTAGGAAAAACGAGATAATTAACACGATGCGAGATTTCCATAGAAGGTGGTTTTCTGAAAAATTTTGACGAATGAAAGTTCTCCTGTGGGTTCTCTTTTGAGGCTACACGTGTAGAGGTACGAGCCACACCAAATCTTTTCGAATTACAATGTGTTGTTTAGGACATACAAGCTAATTTTTTACGATGTGTTAATTATTCTCATAAAGTGTTTCCAATAAGTACCTATTTGTCTTTGCAACATTATATTTCCTTATAACGTGGTATTCTTACATATTCCTCCAAGAGAAAATGATCCTGTGCGTTCCATTTTGAGGCTACACACTTAGACATACAGGCAACACCAAAGCTTTAAGAGTTACAACGTGTTGTTTATGGAAAACAAGATAATTTCGCACGATGCAGGATTTCCTTAAATCGTGGTTTTCTGACAAATTTTGACGAAGGAAAATTCTCCTGTGGCTTCTCTTTTGAGGCTACACGTTTAGACGTGCATGCCACACCAAATCATTTCGAGTTACCACGTGTTGTTTAGGAGATACAAGCTAATTTTGTATGATGCGTTATTTCTTTTCGTAAAGTGTTTCCAATACGTACATATTTGTCTTTACTCTGCAACACTGTATTTCCTTATAACGTTGTATTCATACATGTTCTTTCGAGAGAAAACTCTCCTGTGCATTCTCTTTAGAGGCTATATGCTCAGACATACACGCAACACTAAAGCTTTTCGAATTACAACGTGTTGTTTAGGAAAAACAAAATAATTTTGTACGATGCGGGATTTCCTTAAAACGTGGTTTTCTGACAAATTTTGACGAAAGAAAGTTCTCCTGTGGGTTCTCTTTTGAGGCTACACGTGTAGACGTACGAGCCACACCAACTATTTTTGAGTTACAACGTGTTGTTTAGGAGATACAAGCAAATATTTTACGATGTGTTATTTCTTCTCGTAAAGTGTTTCCAAAACGTACATATTTGTCATTACTCTGCAACATTGTATTTCCTTAAAACATGGTATTCTTACATATTCTTTCGAGGGAAAACTCTCCTGTGCATTCTCTTTTGAGGCTACACGATTAGACAAACACGCAACACCAAAGCTTTTCGAGTTAAAACATGTTGTTTAGGAAAAAGAAGATGATTTCGCACGATGCGGGATTTCCTTAAAACCTGGTTTTCTGAAAATTTTTTACGAAAGAAAATTCTCCTGTGGGTTCTCTTTTGAGGCTACATATTTAAACGTACATGCCACCAAATCTTTTCGAGTTACAACATGTTGTTTAGGAGAGACAAGCTAATATTTTATAATGCGTTAATTCTTCTCGTAACGTGTTTCCAATATGTACGTATTTGTCTTTACTCTGCAACATTGTATTTCCTTATAACGTGATATTCTTACATATTCTTTCGAGAGAAAACTATCCTGTGCATTCCCTTTTGAGGCTAAACACTTAGACATAGAGGCAACACCATAGCTTTTCGAGTTACAACGAGTTGTTTATAAAAAAACAAGATAATTTCGCACGATGCCTGATTTCCTTAAAACATGATTTTCTGACAAATTTTGACGAAAGAAAATTACTCTGTGGGTTCTCTTTTGAGGCTGCACGTTTAGACGTGCACGCCACACCTAATCCTTTCGAGTTAACACGTGTTGTTTAGGAGATACATGCTAATTTTGTACGATGCGTTATTTCTTCTCGTAAAGTGTTTCCAATACGTACGTATTTGTCTTTACTCTGCAACACTGTATTTCCTTATAACGTGGTATTCTTGCATATTCTTTCGAGAGAAAACTATCCTGTGTGTTCCCTTTTGAGGCTACACACTGAGACATACAGGCAACACCAAAGCTTTTCGAGTTACAACGTGTTGTTTATGAAAAACAAGATAATTTCGCACGATGCGGGATTTCCTTAAAACTTGGTGTTCAGACAAATTTTGACGAAAGAAAATTCTCCTGTGTCTTCTCTTTTGAGGCTACACATTTAGGCGTACGAGCCACACCAAATATTTCGAGTTACAACTTGTTGTTTAGGAGATAATAGCAAATTTTGTACGATGTGTTATTTCTTCTTGTAAAGTGTTTCCAATAAGTACTTATCTGTCTTTACTCTGCAACACTGTATTTCCTTATAACGTGGTATTCTTACATAATCTTTCGAGGGAAAACTCTCCTGTGCGTTCTCTTTTGAGGCTACATTCTTAGACATACACGCAACGCCAAATCTTTTCGAGTTACAAAGTGTTGTTTAGGAAAAACAAGATAATTTCGCACGATGCGAGATTTCCATAAAACGTGGTTTTCTGAAAAATTTTGACCACAGAAAGTTCTCCTGTGGGTTCTCTTTTGTGGCTACAGGTTTAGACGTACATGTCACACCAAATCTTTTCGAGTTACAACGTGTTGTTTAGGAGATACAAGCTAAACTTGTACGATGAGTTATTTCTTCTCATAAAGTGTTTCCAATAAGTACTTATTTGTCGTTACTCTGCAAAATTGTATTTCCTTATAACGTGGTATTCTTACATATTCTTTCGAGAGAAAACTCTCCTGTGCCTTCTCTTTTGAGGCTCCACGCTTACACATACAAGCAACAGCAAAGCTTTTCGAGTTACAACATGTTGTTTAGGAAAAAGAAGATGATTTCGCATAATGCGGGATTTCCTTAAAACGAGGTTTTCTGAAAAATGTTGACGAAAGAAAATTCTCCTGTGGGTTCTCTTTTGAGGGTACACATTTAGACATACAGGACACACCAAATCATGTCGAGTTACAACGTGTTGTTTAGGAGATACAAGCTAATTTTTTACGATGTGTTAATTATTCTCGTAAAATGTTTCTAATACATACGCATTTGTCTTTACTCTGCAACATTGTATTTCCTTATAACGTGGTATTCTTACATATGCTTTCGATAGAAAACTATCCTGTGTGTTCCCCTTTGAGGCTACACACTTAGACATACAGGCAACACCAAAGCTTTTCGAGTTACAACGTGTTGTTTATGAAAAACTAGATAATTTCGCACGATGCGGGATTTCCATAAACGTGGTGTTCTGACACATTTTGACGAAAGAAAATTCTCCTGTGGGTTCTCTTTTGAGGCTACACGTTTAGAGGTACATGCCACACCAAATCCTTTCGAGTTACCACGTGTTGTTTAGGAGATACAAGCTAATTTTGTACGATGCGTTATTTCTTCTCGTAAAGTGTTTCCAAACGTACGTATTTGTCTTTACACTGCAACACTGTATTTCCTTATAATGTTGAATTCTTACATGTTCTTTTGAGAGAAAACTCTCCTGTGCATTCTCTTTAGAGGCTACATGCTCACTCATACACGCAACACCAAAGCTTTTCGAGTTACAACGTGTTGTTCAGGAAAAACAAGATAATTTTGCACTATGCGGGATTTCCTTAAAACGTGGTTTTCTGACAAATTTTGACGAAAGAAAGTTCTCCTGTGGGTTGTCTTTTGAGGCTACAGGTTTAGACGTACATGCCACACCAAATCTTTTCGAGTTACAACTTGTTGTTTAGGAGATACAAGCAAATTTTGTACGATGCGTTATTTCTTCTTGTAAAGTGTTTCAGATACGTACTTAATTGTCTTTACTCTGCAACACAGTATTTCCATATAACGTGGTATTCTTACATATTCTTTTGAGGGAAAACTCTCCTGTGCGTTCTCTTTTGAGGCTACATGCTTAGACATATAGGCAACGCCAAAGCTTTTCGAGTTACAACATGTTGTTTATGAAAAACAAGATAATTTCGCACGATGCGGGATTTCCTTAAAACGTGGTTTTCTGACAAATTTTGACGAAAGAAAATTCTCTTGTGGGTTCTCTTTTGAGGCTACACGTTTAGAGGTACACGCCACACAAAATCCTTTCGAGTTACCACGTGTTGTTTAGGAGATACAGCTAATTTTGTATGATGCATTATTTCTTCTCGTAAAGTGTTTCCAATACGTACGTATTTGTCTTTACTCTGCAACACTGTATTTCCTTATAATGTTGTATTCTTACATGTTCTTTCGAGAGAAAACTCTCCTGTGCATTGTCTTTAGAGGCTACATGCTCACACATACACGCAATACCAAAGCTTTTCGAATTACAACGTGTTGTTTAGGAAAAACAAGATAATTTTTCACGATGCGGGATTTCCTTAAAACGTGGTTTCTGACAAATTTTGACGAAAGAAAGTTCTCCTGTGCGTCGTATTTTGAGGCTACACGTTTAGACATACATGCCACACCAAATCTTTTCGAGTTACAACTTCTTGTTTAGGAGATACAAGCAAATTTTGTACGATGCGTTATTTCTTCTTGGAAAGTTTTTCTAATACGTTCTTATTTGTCTTTAATCTGCAACACTGTATTTCCTTATAACGTGGTATTCTTACATATTCTTTCGAGGGAAAACTCTCCTGTGCGTTCTCTTTTGAGGCTACATGCTTAGACATACACGCAACGCCAAAACTTTTCGACTTACAACGTGTTGTTTAGGAAAAACAAGATAATTTCCCACGATGCGAGATTTCCTTAAAACGTGGTTTCTGACAAATTTTGATGAAAGAAAATTCTCCTGTGGGTTCTCTTTTGAGGCTACACGTTTAGACATACACGTCACACCAAATCTTTTCGAGATACAACGTGTTGTTTAGGAGATACAAGTTAATTTTGTATGATGCGTTATTTCTTCTCGTAAAGTGTTTCCAATATGTACTTATTTGTCTTTACTCTGCAAAATTGTATTACCTTATAACGTGGTATTCTTACATATTCTTTTGAGAGAAAATGCTCCTGTGCCTTCTCTTTTGAGGCTCCACGCTTAGACATACACGCAACACTAAAGCTTTTCGAGTTGCAACATGTTTTTTAGGAAAAAGAAGATGATTTCGCACGATGCAGGATTTCCTTAAAACGTGGTTTTCTGAAAAATTTTAACGAAAGAAAATTCTCCTGTGGGTTCTCTTTTGAGGCTACACGTTTAGACGTACACGCCACACCAAATCTTTTCGAGTTACAACGTGTTGTTTAAGAGATACAAGCTAATTTTTTACGATGTGTTATTTCTTCTTGTAAAGTGTTTCCAATAAGTACTTACCTGTCTTTAATCTGCAACACTGTATTTCCTTATAACGTGGTATTCTTACATATTGTTTCGAGAGAAAACTCTCCTGTGCGTTCTCTTTTGAGGCTACATGCTTAGACATACACGCAACACCAAAGCTTTTCGAGTTACAAAGTGTTGTTTAGGAAAAACAAGATAATTTCGCATGATGCGAGATTTCCATAAAACGTGGTTTTCTGAAAAATTTTGACGAAAGAAAGTTCTCCTGTGGGTTCTCTTTTTAGGCTACATGTTTAGACGTACACGTCACACCAAATCTTTTCGAATTACAACGTGTTGTTTAGGAGATACAAGCCAATTTTGTACGATGCGTTATTTCTTCTCATAAAGTGTTTCCAATAAGTACTTATTTGTCTTTACTCTGCAAAATTGTATTTCCTTATAACGTAGTATTCTTACATATTCTTCCGAGAGAAAACTCTCCTGTGCCTTTTCTTTTGAGGCTACACGCTTACACATACACACACCACCAAAGCTTTTCGAGTTACAACATGTTGTTTATTAAAAAGAAGATGATTTCGCATGATGCGGGATTTCCTTAAAACGAGGTTTTCTGAAAAATTTTGACGAAAGAAAATTCTCCTGTGGGTTCTCTTTTGAGGCTACACATTTAGACGTACAGGCCACACCAAATCTTGTCGAGTTACAACGTGTTGTTTAGGAGATACAAGCTAATTTTTTACGATGTGTTAATTATTCTCATAAAGTGGTTCCAATACATACGTATTTGTCTTTACTCTGCAACATTTTATTTCGTTATAACGTGGTATTCTTACATATTCTTTCGATAGAAAACTATCCTGTGCGTTCCCCTTTGAGGCTACACACTTAGACATACAGACAACACCAAAGATTTTCGAGTTACAACGTGTTGTTTATGAAAAACAAGATAATTTCCCACGATGCGGGATTTCCATAAAACGTGGTGTTCTGACAAATTTTGACGAAAGAAAATTCTCCTGTGGGTTCTCTTTTGAGGCTACACGTTTAGATGTACACGCCACACCAAGTCTTTTCCAGTTACAATGTGTTGTTTAGGAGATACAAGATAATTTTTTAAGATGTGTTATTTCTTCTCATAAACTTTAAGTGTTTCCAATAGGTACGTATTTGTCTTTATTCTGCAAAACTGTATTTCCTTATAACGTGGTATTCTTACATATTCTTTCGTGAGAAAACTCTCCTGTGCCTTCTCTTTTGAGGCTACACGCTTAGACATACACGCAACACCAAAGCTTTTGAGTTACAACATGTTGTTTAGGAAAAACAAGATAATTTCGCACGATGCGGGATTTCCTTAAAACTTGGTTTTCTGACAAATTTTGATGAAAGAAAATTCTCCTGTGGGTTGTCTTTTGAGGCTACACGTTTAGACATACACACCACACCAAATCTTTTCGAGTTACAACGTGCTGTTTATGAGATACAAGCTAATTTTTTACGATGCATTTTTTATTCTCGTAAAGTTTAAGTGTTTCCAATAGGTACGTATTTGTCTTTACTCTGCAACACTGTATTTCCTTATAACGTGGTATTCCTACATATTCTTTCGAGAGAAAACTCTCCTGTGCTTTTTCTTTTGAGGCTACGCGCTTAGACATACACGCAAAACCAAAGCATTTTGTGTTACAACGTGTTGATTAGGAAAAACAAGATAAATTCGCACGATGCCGGATTTCCTTAAAACGTGGTTTTCTGACAAATTTTGACGAAAGAAAATTCTCCTGTGGGTTCTCTTTTGAGGCTACACGTTTAGACGTACAAGCCACTCCAAATCTTTTCGAGTTACAACGTGTTGTTTAGGAGATACAAACTAATTTTGTACGAGGCGTTAATTCTTCTCGTAAAGTGTTTCCAAAATGTACGTATTTGTCTTTACTTTGCAACACCGTATTTCCTTATAACGTGGTATTCTTACATATTCTTTTGAGAGAAAACTCTCCTTTGCCTTCTCTTTTGAGGCTACAAGCTTAGACATACACGCAACACCAAAGCTTTTCGAGTTACAACGTGTTCTTTAGGAAAAACAAGATAATTTCACACGATGCGGGATTTCCTTAAACGTGGTTTTCTGACAAATTTTGATGAAAGAAAATTCTCCTTTGGGTTCTCCTTTGAGGCTACACGTTTAGATGTACACGCCACACCAAATCTTTTCGAGTTACAAAGTGCTGTTTAAGAGATACAACCTAATTTTGTACGATGCGTTATTTCTTCTTGTAAAGTGTTTCCACTATGTATGTATTTGTCTTTACTCTGCCACACTGTATTTCCTTATAATGTGGTATTCTTATGTATTCTTTCGAGAGAATACTCTCCTGTGCCTTCTCTTTTGAGGCTACATGCTTAGACATACACGCAACACCAAAGCTTTTCGATTTATAACATGTTGTTTAGGAAAAATAAGATAATTTCGCACAATGCGGGATTTCTTTAAAACGTGGTTTCTGACAAATTTTGATGAATGAAAATTTTCCTGTGCGTTCTCTTTGAGGCTACACGTTTAGACGTACACGCCACACCAAATCTTTTCGAGTTACAACGTGCTGTTTAGGAGATACAAACTAATTTTGTATGATGCATTATTTCTTCTCGTATAGTTTAAGTGTTTCCAATATGTACGTATTTGTCTTTTCTCTACAACATTGTATTTCCTTATAACGTGTTATTCTTACATATTCTTTTGAGAGAAAACTCTCCTGTGCCTTCTCTTTTGAGGCTACACGCTTAGACATTCACGCAATACGAAAGCTTTTCGAGTTACAACATGTTGTTTAGGAAAAACAAGATAATTTCGCCCGATGCGGGATTTCCTTAAAACGTGGTTTTCTGACAACTATTGACAAAAGAAAATTCTCCTGTGGGTTCTCTTTTGAAGGCTACACGTTTAGACGTACATGCCACATGAAATCTTTTCGAGTTACAACGTGTTGTTTAGGAGATATCAGCTAATTTTTTAAGATGCGTTATTTCTTCTCTTAAAGTGTTTCCAATACGTAAGTATTTGTCTTTACTCTGCAACACTGTATTTCCTTATAACGTGGTATTCTTACATATTCTTTCGAGAGAAAACTCTCCTGTGCCTTCTCTTTTGAGGCTACACGCTTAGACATACACGCAACACCAAAGATTTTCGAGTTACAACGTGTTGTTTAGGAAAAACAAGATAATTTCGCACAATGCGGGATTTCCTTATAACGTGGTTTTCTGACAAATTTTGACGAAAGAAAATTCTCCTGTGGGTTCTCTTTTGAGGCTACACGTTTAGACGTACACGCCACACCAAATCTTTTCGAGTTACAACGTGTTGTTTATGAGATACAAGCTAATTTTTTACGATGCATTTTTTATTCTCGTAAAGTTTAAGTGTTTCCAATAGGTACGTATTTGTCTTTACTCTGCAACACTGTATTTCCTTATAACGTGGTATTCTTACGTATTCTTTCAAGAGAAAACTCTCCTGTGCCTTCTCTTTTGAGGCTACATGCTTAGACATACACGCAACACCAAAGCTTTTCGAGTTACAACTTGTTGATTAGGAAAAACAAGATAATTTCTCACGATGCGGGATTTCATCAAAACTTTGTTTTGTGACAAATTTTGACGAAAGAAACTTCTCCTGTGTGTACTCTTTTGAGGCTACACGTTTAGACGTACATGCCACACCAAATATTTTCGAGTAAAACGTGTTGTTTAGGAGTTACAAGCTAATTTTGTACGATGCGTTATTTCTTCTCGTAAAGTGTTTCCAATATATACATATTTGTCTTTACTCTGCAGCACTGTATTTAATAATAATGTGGTATTCTTACATATTCTTTCGAGAGAAAACTCTCCTGTGTGTTCTCTTTTGAAGCTACACGCTTAAATATACACGCAACACCAAAGCTTTTCGAGTTACAACGTGTTGTTTAGGAGATACAAGCTAATTTTTACGATGCGTTATTTCTTCTCATAAAGTGTTTCCAACATGTACCTATATGTCTTTACTCTGCAACACTGTATTTCCATATAACGTGGTATTCTTACATATTCTTTCGAGAGAAAACTCTCCTGTGACTTCTCTTTTGAGGCTGCACGCTTAGACATAGACAGAACACCAAAGCTTTTCGAGTTACAACGTGTTGTTTAGGAAAAACAAGATAATTTCGCATGTTGCGGGATTTCCTTAAAACGTGGTTTTCTGAAAAAAAATTGACGAAAGAAAATTCTCCTGTGGGTTCTCTTTTGAGGCTACACGTTTAGACATACAAGCTACACCAAATCTTTTCAAGTTACAACGTGTAGTTTAGGAGATACAAGCTAATTTTTATGATGCGTTATTTCTTCTTGTATAGTCTTTCCAATACGTACATGTTTGTCTTTACTCTGCAACACTGTATTTCCTTATAATGTGGTATTCTTACATATTCTTTCGAGAGAAAACTCTCCTGCGCCTTCTGTTTTGAGGCTACACGCTTAGACATACACGCAACACCAAAGCTTTTCGGGATACGATGTGTTGTTTAGGAAAAACAAGATAATTTCGCACGATTTGGGATTTCCTTAAAACGTGGTTTTCTGACAAATTTTGATGAAAGAAAATTCTCCTGTGATTTCTCCTTTGAGGCTACGTATTTAAACGTACAGGCCACACCAAATCTTTTCGAGTTACAACGTGTTGTTTAGGAGATGCCAGCTAATTTTGTAAGATGCGTTATTTCTTCTAGTAAAGTGTTTCCAATACGTATTTGTCTTTACTCTGCAATACTGTATATCCTTATAACGTGGTATTGTTACATATTCTTTCAAGAGAAAACTCTCATGTGCGATCTCTTTTGAGGCTACATGCTTAGATATACTCGCAACAGCAAAGCTTTTCCTGTTAAAACGTGTTGTTTAGGAAAAATAAGTTAATTTCGCACGATGCGGGATTTCCTTAAAACTTGGTTTTCTGACAAATTTTGACGAAAAAAACAAAATTAGCTTGTATCTCCTAAACAACACGTTGTAACTCGAAAAGATTTGGTGTGGCGTGTACGTCTAAACGTGTAGCCTATAAAGAGAACCCACAGGAGAATTTTCTTTCCTCAAAATTGTCAGAAAACCACGTTTTAAGGAAATCCTGCATCCTGCGAAATTATCTTGTTTTTCCTAATCAACACGTTGTAATGCGAAAAGCTTTGGTGTTGCATGTATGTCAAAGCGTGTAGCCTCAAAGGAGAACGCACAGGTGAGTTTTCTATGGAAAGAATATGTAATACCACTTTATTAGGAAATACAGTGTCTCAGAGCAAAGACAAATACGTACTCTATTGGAAACACTTTACGAAAAGAAATAACGCATCATACAAAATTAGCTTGTATCTCCTAAACAGCACGTTGTAACTCGAAAGGATTTGGTGGGGCGTGTACGTGTACACGTGTAGCCTCAAAACAGAACCCACAGGAGAATTTTCTTTCATCAAAATTTTTCAGAAAACCACGTTTTAAGGAAAGTATCTTTTTTTTTCCTGATCAACATGTTGTAACGCTAAATGCTTTGGTGTTGCGTGTATGACTAAGTTTGTAGCCTCAAAAGAGAATGCACAAGAGAGTTTTCTATCGAAAGAATATGTAAGAATACCACCTTATAAGGAAATACAGTGTTGCAGAGTAAAGACAAATACGTACGTATTGGAAACACTTTATGAGAAGAAATAACGCATCGTACAAAATTAGCTTGTATCTCCTAAACTACACGTTGTAACTCGAAAAGCTTCGGTGTTGCGTGTATGTCTAAGCATGTAGCTTCAAAATAGAAGGTACAGGAGAGTTTTCTCTCGAAAGAATATGTAAGAATACCACGTTATAAGGAAATACAGTGTTGCAGAGTAAAGACAAATACATACGTATTGGAAACACTTTACGAGAAGAAATAACGCTTCTAACAAAATTAGCTTGTATCTCCTATACAACACGTTGTAACTCGAAAAGCTTCGGTGTTGCGTGTATGTCTAAGCATGTAGCCTCAAAATAGAAGGTACAGGAGAGTTTTCTCTCGAAAGAATATGTAAGAATACCACGTTATAAGGAAATACAGTGTTGCAGAGTAAAGACCAATACATACGTATTGGAAACACTTTACGAGAAGAAATAATCCTTCTAACAAAATTAGCTTGTATCTCCTATACAACACGTTGTAACTCGAAAAGATTTGGTGTGTCGTGTACGTCTAAACGTGTAGCCTCAAAAGAGAACCAACAGGAGAATTTTCTTCCCTCAAAATTTGTCAGAAAACCACGTTTTATGGAAATCCCGCATCATGAGAAATTATCTTATTTTTCCTAATCAACATGTTGTAACACGAAATGCTTTGGTTTTGCCTGTATGCCTAAGCGTGTACCCTCAAAAGAGAAGGCACAGGAGAGTTTTCTCTCGAAAGAATATGTAAGAATACCACGTCATAAGAAAATACAATGTTGCAGAATAAAGACAAATACTTACGTATTGGAAACACTTTACGAGAAGAAATAAAGCATCATACAAAATTAGCTTGTATCTCCTAAACAACACATTGCAACTCGAAAGGTTTTGGTGTGGCGTGTACGTCTAAATGTGTAGCCTCAAAAGAGAACCAACAGCAGAATTTTCTTTCGTCAAACTTTTTCAGAAAACCACGTTTTAAGGAAATCCCGCATCGTGCAAAATTATCTTATTTTTCCTTATCAACACATTGTAACACGAAATGCTTTGGTTTTGCCTGTATGTCTAAGCATGTAGCCTCAAAAGAGAAGGCACAGGAGAGTTTTCTCTCGAAAGAATATGTAAGAATACCACGTTATAAGGAAATACAGTGTTGCAGAGTAAAGACAAATACATACGTATTGGAAACACTTTACGAGAAGAAATAAAGCATCCTACAAAATTAGCTTTTATCTCCTAAACAACAAGTTTTAACTCGAAAAGATTTGGTGTGGCGTGTACGTCTAAACGTGTAGCCTCAAAAGAGAACCCACAGGAGAATTTTCTCTCGTCAAAATTTTTCAGAAAAGCACGTTTTAAGGAAATCCAGCATCGTGTGAAACGATCTTGTTTTTCCGAAACAACACGTCGAAACTCGAAAAGCTTTGGTATTGCGTGTATGGGTAAGCGTGTAGCCTCAAAAGAGTAGGCACAGGAGAATTATCTCTCGAAAGAATATGTAAGCATACCACGTTAAAAGGAAATACAGTGTTGCAGAGTAAAGACAAATACGTACTTATTGGAAACACTTTAAGAGAAGAAATAACGCATCGTACAAAATTAGCTTGTATCTCCTAATCAACACGTTGTAACTCGAAAAGATTTGGTGTGGCGTGTACATCTAAACGTGTAGCCTCAAAAGAGAACCCACAGGAGAATTTTCTTTCGTCAAAATTTGTCAGAAAACCAAGTTTGGAGAAAATCCCGCATCGTGGGAAATTATCCTGTTTTTCCTAAACAACACATCGTAACTCGAAAAGCTTTCGTGTTGCGTGTCTGTCTAAGTGTGTAGCCTCAAAAGAGAAGGCACAGGAGAGTTTCCTCTCGAAAGAATATGCAAGAATACTACGTTATAAGGAAATACAGTGTTGCAGAGTAAAGACAAATACGTACTTATTGGAAACACTTTACGAGAAGAAATAGCGCATCGCAAAAATTAGATTGTATCTCCTAAACAACACGTTGTAACTCGAAAATATTTGGTGTGACGTGTACTTCTAAACGTGTAGCCTCAAAAGAGAAGCCAAGGAGAATTTTCTTTCGTCAAAATTTGTCAGAAATCCACGTTTTAAGGAAATCCCGCATAGTGCGAAATTATCTTTTTTTTCCTAAACAGCATGTTGTAACTCGAAAAGCTTTGGTGTTGCGTGTATGTCTAAGCGTGTAGCCTCAAAATAGAACACTCAGGAGAGTTTTCTCTCGAAAGAATATGTAAGAATACCACCTTATAAGGAAATACAGTGTTGCAGAGTAAAGACAAATACGTACCTATTGGAAACACTTTACGAAGTGAAATAACGCATCTTACAAAATTAGCTTGTATCTCCTAAACAGCACGTTGTAACTCGAAAAGCTTTGGTGTTGCGTGTAGCTTTTCGAGTTACAACGTGTTGTTTAGGAAAAACAAGATAATTTCGCACGATGCGGGATTTCATTAATACGTGGTTTTCTGACAAATTTTGACCAAAGAAAATTCTCCTATGACTTCTCTTTTCAGGCTACACGTTTAGACGTACAGGCCACACCAAATCTTTTTAAGTTACAACGTGTTGTTTAGGAGATACAAGCTAATTTTGTACGATGCGCTATTTCTTCTCGTAAAGTTTTTCCAATACATAAGTATTTGTCTTTACTCTGCAACACTGTATTTCCTAATAACGTGGTATTCTTACATATTCTTTCGAGAAAAAACTCTCCTTTGCGTTCTCCTTTGAGGCTACACGCTTACACATACACGCAACACCAAAGCTTTTCTAGTTACAACGTGTTGTTTAGGAGATACAAGCTAATTTCTTACGATGCGTTATTTCTTCTCGTAAAGTTTTTCCAAGACATAAGTATTTGTCTTTACTCTGCAACACTGTATTTCCTAATAACGTGGTATTCTTACATATTCTTTTGAGAAAAAACTCTCCTTTGCGTTCTCTTTTGAGGCTATACGCTTAGACATACACGCAGCACCAAAGCTTTTCAAGTTACAATGTGTTGTTTAGGAAAAACAAGATAATTTCGCACAATGCGGGATTTCCTTAAAACGTGGTTTTCTGACAAAATTTAACGAACAAAAATTCTCCTGTGGGTTCTCTTTTGAGGCTACATGTTTAGACATACACACCACACCAAATCTTTCCGAGTTATATCGTGTTGTTTAGGAGATACATACTAATTTTGTACGATGCCTTATTTCTTCTCGTAAAGTTTAAGTGTTTCCAATAAGTACGTATTTGTCTTTACTCTGCAACACTGTATTTCCTTATAACGTGGTATTCTTACATATTCTTTCGAGAGAAAACTCTCCTGTGCATTCTCTTTTGAGGCTACACGCTTAGACATACACGCAACACCAAAGCTTTTCGAGTTAAAACGTTTGGTTTAGAAAAAACAAGATAATTTCGCACTATGAGGGATTTCTTTAATACGTGGTTTTCTGATATATTTTGACCAAAGAAAATTCTCCTATGGGTTCTCTTTTCAGGCTACACGTTTAGACGTACAGGCCACACCAAATCTTTTTAAGTTACAACGTGTTGTTTAGGAGATACAGGCTAATTTCTTACGATGCGTTATTTCTTCTCGTAAAGTTTTTTCCAATACATAAGTATTTGTCTTTACTCTGCAACACTGTATTTCCTAATAACGTGGTATTCTTACACATTCTTTCGAGAAAAAACTCTCCTTTGCGTTCTCTTTTGAGGCTACACGCTTAGACATACACGCAACACCAAAGCTTTTCGAGTTACAACGTGTTGTTTCGGAAAAACAAGATAATTTCGCACGATGCGGGATTTCCTTAAAACGTGGTTTTCTGACAAATTTTGACGAAAGAAAATACTCCTGTGGGTTCTCTTTTGAGGCTACACATTTAGACGTACATGCCACACCAAATCATTTCGAGTTACAACGTGTTGTTTAGGAGAAACAAGCTAATTTTTTACGATGCGTTATTTCTTCTCATAAAGTTTTAGTGTTTCCATTACGTACATATTTGCCTTTACTCTGCAACACTGTATTTCCTTATAACGTGGTATTCTTGCATATTCTTTCGAGAGAAAACTCTCCTGTGCGTTCTCCTTTGAGGCTACATGCTTAGACATTCACGCAACACCAAAGCTTTTTGATTTACAACGTGTTGTTTAGGAAAAACAAGATAATTTCGCAAGATGCGGGATTTCCTTAAAACGTGGTTTTCTGACAAATTTTGACGAAATAAAACTCTCCTGTGGGTACTCTTTTGAGGCTACACGTTGAGACGTGCACCCCACACCAAATCTTTTCGAGTTACAACGAGTTGTTTAGGACATACAAGCTAATTTTGCCAGATGCGTTATTTCTCTCATAAAGTGTTTCCAATACGTACGTATTTGTCTTTACTCTGCAACACTGTATTTCCTTATAACGTGGTATCCTTACATATTCTTTCGAGAGAAAACTCTCCTGTGCGTTCTCTTTTGAGGCTACACGCTTAGACATACACGCAACACCAAAGCTTTCGAGTTACAACGTGTTGTTTAGGAAAAACAAGATAATTTCGCAAGATGCGGGATTTCCTTAAAACGTGGTTTTCTGACAAATTTTGACGAAAGAAAATTATCCTGTGGGTTCTCTTTTGAGGCTACAAGTTTAGACTTACACACCACACCAAATCTTTTCAAGTTATAACGTGTTGTTTAGGAGATACAAACTAATTTTGTAAGATGCCTTATTTCTTCTCGTAAAGTTTAAGTTTTTCCAATAAGTACGTATTTGTCTTTACTCTGCAACACTGTATTTCCTTATAACGTGGTATTCTTACATATTCCTTCGAGAGAAAACTCTCCTGGGCATTCTCTTTGGGGTTACAGGCTTAGACATACACGCAACACCAAAGCTTTTCGAGTTAAAATGTTTTGTTTAGGAAAAACAAGATAATTTCGCACGATGCGGAATTTCCTTAATACGTGGTTTTCTGACAAATTTTGACCAAAGAAAATTCTCCTATGGGTTCTCTTTTGAGGCTACACGTTTAGACGTACAGGCCACACCAAATCTTTTTAAGTTACAATGTGTTGTTTAGGAGATACAAGCTAATTTTGTACGATGCGTTATTTCTTCTCTTAAGTTTAAGTTTTTCCTATAAGTACGTATTTGTCTTTACTCTGCAACACTGTATTTCCTTATAACGTGGTATTCTTATATATTCTTTCGAGAAAAAACTCTCCTTTGCGTTCTCTTTTGAGGCTACACGCTTAGACATACACGCAACACCAAAGCTTTTCGAGTTACAACGTGTTGTTTCGGAAAAATAAGATAATTTCGCACGATGAGGGATTTCTTTAAAATGTGGTTTTCTGACAAATTTTGACGAAAGAAAATACTCCTGTGGGTTCTCTTTTGAGGCTACACATTTAGACGTACACGCCACACCAAATCTTTTCGAGTTACAACGTGTTGTTTAGGAGAAACAAGCTAATTTTTTACGATGCGTTATTTCTTCTCATAAAGTTTAAGTGTTTCCATTACGTACATATTTGCCTTTACTCTGCAACACTGTATTTCCTTATAACGTGGTATTCTTGCATATTCTTTCGAGAGAAAACTCTCCTGTGCATTCTCCTTTGAGGCTACATGCTTAGACATTCACGCAACACCAAATCTTTTCGAGTTACAACGTGTTGTTTAGGAGATACAAGCTAATTTTTTTACGGTGCGTTATTTCTTCTCATAAAGTTTTAAGTGTTTCCATTACGTACATATTTGCCTTTACTCTGCAACACTGTATTTCCTTATAACGTGGTATTTTGTATATTCTTTCGAGAGAAAACTCTCCTGTGCGTTCCCCTTTGAGGCTAAATGCTTAGACATACACGCAACACCAAAGCTTTTCGAGTTACAACGTGTTTTTTAGGAAAAACAAGATAATTTCACACGATGCGGGATTTCCTTAAAACGTGGTTTTCTGACAAATTTTGACGAAAGAAAATTATCCTGTGGGTTCTCTTTTTAGGCTACACGTTTAGACGTACACACCACACCAAATCTTTTCGAGTTATAACGTGTTGTTTAGGAGATACAAACTAATTTTGTAAGATGCCTTATTTCTTCTCGTAAAGTTTAAGTTTTTCCAATAAGTACGTATTTGTCTTTACTCTGCAACACTGTATTTCCTTATAATGTGGTATTCTTACATATTCTTTCGAGAGAAAACTCTCCTGTGCGTTCTCTTTTGAGGCTATACGCTTTGACATACACGCAACACCAAAGTTTTTCGAGTTACAATGTGTTGTTTAGGAAAAACAAGATAATTTAGCATGATGCGGGATTTCCTTAAAACGTGGTTTTCTGACAAATTTTGACGAAAGAAAATACTCCTGTGGGTTCTCTTTTGAGGCTACACATTTAGACGTGCCCGAGACACTAAATCTTGTCGAGTTACAACGTGTTGTTTAGGAGATACAAGCTAATTTTTTTACGATGCATTATTTCTTCTCATAAAGTTTAAGTGTTTCCATTATGTAAATATTTGGCTTTACTCTGCAACACTGTATTTCCTTATAACGAGGTATTCTTGCATATTCTTTCGAGAGAAAACTCTCCTGTACGGTCTCCTTTGAGGTTACATGCTTAGACATACACTCAACACCAAAGCTTTTCGAGTTACAACATGTTGTTTAGGAAAAACAAGATAATTTCGCACGATGCGGGATTTCCTTAAAACGTGGTTTTCTGACAAATTTTGACCAAATAAAACTCTCCTGTGTGTACTCTTTTGAGGCTACACGTTTAGACGTACACGCCACACCAAATCTTTTCGAGTTACAACCTGTTGTTTAGGAGATACAAGCTAATTTTTTACGATGCGTTATTTCTTCTCCTAAAGTGTTTCCAATAAGTACGTATTTGTCTTTACTCTGCAACACGGTATTTCCTTAATACGTGGTATTCTTACATATTTTTTCGAGAGAAAACTCTCCTGTGCGTTCTCTTTTGAGGGTACACGCTTAAACATACACGCAACACCAAAGCTTTTCGAGTTACAATGTGTTGTTTATGAAGAAGAAGATAATTTCTCACGATGCGGGATTTCCTTAAAACGTGGTTGTCTGACAAATTTTGACGAACGAAAATTGTCCTGTGGTTCTCTTTTGAGGCTACACCTTTAGACGTACACGCCACACCAAATCTTTTCGAGTTACAACGTGTTGTTTAGGAGATACAAGCTAATTTTGTACGATGCTTTATTTCATCTAGTAAAGTTTAAGGGTTTCCAATACGTAAGTACTTGTCTTTATTCTGCAACACTGTACTTCCTTATAACGTGGTATTCTCACATATTCTTTCGAGAGAAAACTCTCCTGTGTGTTCTCTTTTGAGGCTACACGCTTAGACATACACGCATCACCAAAGATTTTCGAGTTACTACGTGTTGTTTAGGAAAAACAAGATAATTTCGCACGATGCTGGATTTCCTTAAAACGTGCTTTTCTGAAACTTTGACGAAAGAAAATTCTCCTATGGGTTCTCTTTTGAGGCTACAAGTTTAGACGTACACGCCACACCAAATCTTTTCGAGTTACAAAGTGTTGTTTAGGAGATACGAGCTAATTTTGTACGATGCTTTATTTCATCTCGTAAAGTTTAAGGGTTTCCAATAAGTACATATTTTTCTTTACTCTGCAACACTGTATTTCCTTATAACGTGGTATTCTTACATATTCTTTTGAGAGAAAACTCCCCTGTGTGTTCTCTTTTAAGGCTACACGCTGAGACAAACACGCAACACCAAAGGTTTTCGAGTTACAACGTGTTGTTTAGGAAAAACAAGATAATTTCGCACGATGTAGGATTTCCATAATACGTGGTTTTGTGACAAATTTGACCAAAGAAAATTCTCCTTTGTGTTCTCTTTTTGAGGCTACACGTTTAGACGTACCTGCCACACCAAACATTTTCGAGTTACAACGTGTTGTTTAGGAGATACAAGCTAATTTTTTATGATGCGTTATTTCTTCACGTAAAGTGTTTCCAATACGTACGTATTTGTCTTTACTCTGCAACACTGTATTTCCTTATAACCTGGTATTCTTACTTATTCTTTTGAGTGAAAACTCTCCTGTGTGTTCTCTTTTGAGGCTACACACTGAGACATACACGCAACACCCAAGCTTTTTGAGTTACAACGTGTTGTTTAGGAAAAACAAGATAATTACGCAGGATGCGGGATTTCGTTAATACCTTGTTTTCTGACCAATTTTGACGAAAGAAAATTCTCCAGTCGGTTCTCTTTTGAGGCTAAACTTTTAGACATAAACGCCAAACTAAATGTTTTCGAGTTTCCACTTGTTGTTTAGGAGATACAAGCTAATATTGTGTGATGCTTAATTTCTTCTCGTAATCTGTTTCCAGTATGTACGTATTTGTCTTTACTCTGCAACACTGTATTTCCTTATAACGTTGAATTCTTACATGTTCTAATGAGAGAAAACTCTCCTGTGCATTCTCTTTTGAGGCTACACGCTTAGACATACACGCAACACCAAAGCTTTTCGAGTTACCACTTGTTGTTTAGGAAAAACAAGATAATTTCCCACGATGCGGTATTTCCTTAAAACGTGGTTTTCTGACAAATTTTGACGAAAGAAAATTCTCCTTTGTGTTCTCCTTTGAGGCTACACGTTTAGACATACACGCCCAACCAAATCTTTTCGACTTACCATGTGTTGTTTAGGAGATAAAAGCTAATTTTGTTCGATGCGTTATTTCTTCTCGTAAAATGTTCCCAATATGTAAGTATTTGTCTTTACTCTGAAACACTGTATTTCCTTATAACGTGGTATTCTTACATATTCGTTCGAGAGAAAACTATCTTGTGCGTTCCGTTTTGAGGCTACACACTTAGACATACAGGCAACACCAAAGCTTTTCGAGTTACAACGTGTTGTTAATGAATAAAAAGATAATTTCGCACGATGCGGGATTTATTTAAAACGTGGTTTTCTGAAAAATTTGACAAAGGAAAATTCTTCTGTGGGCTTTCCTTTGAGGCTACACGTATAGACGTACACGTCACACCAAATCTTTTCGAGTTACAACGTGTTGTTTAGGAGATACAAGCTAATTTTGTACGATGCATTATTTCTTCTCGTAAAGTGTTTCCAATATGTACTTATTTGCCTTTACTTTACAAAATTGTATTTCTTTATATCGTGGTATTCTTACATATTCTTTCGAGAGAAAACTCTCCTGTGCATTCTCTTTTGAGGCTCCACGCTTAGACATACACGCAACACCAAAGCTTTTCGAGTTACAACATGTTGTTTAGGAAAAAGAAGATGATTTCGCACGATGCGGGATTTCCTTAAAACGTGGTGTTCTGAAAAAATTTTAACGAAAGAAAATTCGTCTCTGGGTTCTTTTTGAGGCTACACGTTTAGACGTACACGCCACACCAAATCTTTTCGAGTTACAACGTGTTGTTTAGGAGATACAAGCTAATTTTGTACGATGCTTTATTTCATCTCATAAAGTTTAAGGGTTTCCAATACGTAAGTATTTGTCATTATTCTGCAACAGTGGACTTCCTTATAACGTGGTATTCTCACATATTCTTTCGAGAGAAAAGTCTCCTGTGTGTTCTCTTTTGAGGCTACACGCTTAGACATACACGCAACACCAAAGCTTTTCGAGTTACAATGCGTTGTTTAGGAAAAACAAGATAATTTCGCACTATGCGGGATTTCCGTAATATGTGGTTTTCTGACAAATTTTGACCATAGAAAATTCTCCTGTGGGTTCTCTTTTGAGGCTACACGTTTAGACGTACACGCCACACGAAATCTTTTCGAGTTACAACGTGTTGTTTAGGAGATACAAGCTATTTTTTACGATGCGTTATTTCTTCTCATAAAGTGTTTCCAATAAGTACTTATTTGTCTTTATTCTGCAACACTGTATTTCCTTATAACGTGGTATTCTTACATATTCTTTCGTGAGAAAACTATCCTGTGCGTTCCCTTTTGAGGCTACACACTTAGACATACAGGCAACACCAACGCTTTTCCAGTTACATCTTGTTGTTTTTGAAAAACAAGATTATTTCGCACGATGAGTGGTTTTCTTAAAATGTGATTTTCTGACAAAGTTTGACAAAAGAAAATTCTCCTGTGGTTTCTCTTTTGATGCTACACGTTTAGACGTACACGCCACACCAAATCCTTTCTAGTTAGCACGTGTTGTTTAGGAGATACAAGCTAATTTTGTATGATGCGTTATTTCTTCTCATAAAGTGTTTCCAATACGTACTTATTTGTCTTTACTCTGCATCACTGTATTTGCTTATAACATGGTATTCTTACATATTCTTTCGAGGGAAAACTCTCCTGTGCGTTCTCTTTTGAGGCTACATGCTTAGACATACACGCAACTCCAAAGCTTTTCGAGTTACAACGTGTTGTTTAGGAAAAACAAGATAATTTCGCACGATGCGAGATTTCCATAAAACGTGGTTTTCTGACAAATTTTGACGAAAGAAAGTTCTCCTGTTGGTTCTCTTTTGAGGCTACACATTTAGAGGTACGAGCCACACCAAATCTTTTCGAGTTACAACGTGTTGTTCAGGAGATACAAGCTAATTTTTTACGTTGATTTATTTCTTCTCTTAAAGTGTTTCCAATACGTACCTATTTGTCTTTACTCTGCAACACTGTATTTCCTTATAACGTGGTATTCTTACATATTCTTTTGAGAGAAAACTCTCCTGTACGTTCTCTTTTGAGGCTACACGATTAGACATACACGCAACACCAAAGCTTTCCGAGTTACAAGTGTTGTTTAGGAAAAACAAGATAATTTCCCACGATGCGAGATTTCCTTAAAACATGGTTTCTGACAAATTTTGATGAAAAAAAATTCTCCTGTGTGTTCTCTTTTGAGGCTACACATTTAGACGTACACGTCACACCAAATCTTTTCGAGTTACAACTTGTTGTTTAGGAGATACAAGCTAATTTTGTATGATGCGTTATTTATTCTAGTAAAGTGTTTCCAATATGTACTTATTTGTCTTTACTCTGCAAAATTGTATTTCCTTATAACGTGGTATTCTTTCATATTCCTTCGAGAGAAAACTCTCCTGTGCCTTCTCTTTTGAGGCTCCACGCTTACACATACAAGCAACACCAAATTTTTTTGAGTTACAACATGTTGTTTAGGAAAAACAAGATGATTTCGCACGATGCAGGATTTCCTTAAAACGTGGTTTTCTGAAAAATTTTGACCAAAGAAAATTCTTCTGTGGGTTCTCTTTTGAGGCTACACGTTTAGACGTACACGCCACACCAAATCTTTTCGAGTTACAACGTGTTGTTTAGGAGATACAACCTAATTTTGCACGATGCGTTAATTCTTCTCTTAAAGTGTTTCCAATATGTAAGTATTTGTCTTTACTCTGCAACACTGTATTTCCTTATAACGTGGTATTCTTACATATTCTTTCTAGAGAAAACTATCCTGTGCGTTCCCTTTTGAGGTTACACACTTAGACATACAGGCAACACCAAACATTTTCGAGTTACAACGTGTTGTTTATGAAAACCAAGATAATTTCGCACTATACAGGATTTCCTTAAAACGTGATTTTCTGACAAATTTTGACGAAAGAAAATTCTCCTGTGGGTTCTCTGTTGAGGCTACATGTTTCGACGTACACTCCACACCAAATCTTGTCGAGTTACAACGTGTTGTTTAGGAGATACAAGCTAATATTGTATGATGCGTTATTTCTTCTCCTAAAGTGTTTCCAATACGTACGTATTTGTCTTTACACTGCAACACTGTATTTCCTTATAACGTTGTATTCTTACATGTTCTTTCGAGACAAAACTCTCCTGTGCGTTCTCTTTTGAGGCCACACATTTAGACATACACGCAACACCAAAGATTTTCGAGTTACAACGTGTTGTTTAGGAAAAACAAGATAACTTTGCACGATACGGGATTTCCTTAAAACGTGGTTTTCTGACAAATTTTGACGTAAGAAAGTTCTCCTGTTTGTGTTCGTTTGAGTCTACACATGTAGAGGTACGAGCCACACCAATTCTTTTCGAATTACAACGTGTTGTTTAGGAGATACAAGCAAATATTTTTCGATGCATTATTTCTTCTCATAAAGTGTTTCCAATAAGTACATATTTGTCTTTACTCTGCAACACTTTATTTCCTTGTAACGTGGTATTCTTACATATTCTTTCGAGGGAAAACTCTCCTGTGCGTTCTCCTTTGGGGCTACACGCTTAGACATACATGCAACGCCAAAGCTTTTTGAGTTACAACGTGTTGTTTAGGAAAAACAAGATAATTTCGCACGATGCGAGATTTCCATAAAACGTGGTTTTCTGATATATTTTGACGAAAGAAAGTTCTGCCCTGTGTTCTATTTGAGGCTACACGTGTAGAGGTACGAGCCACACCAAATCTTTTTGAGTTATAACGTGTTGTTTAGGAGATACAAGCTAATTTTGTACAATGCGTTATTTCTTCTCGTAAAGTGTTTCCAATATGTACTTACTGTCTTTACTCTGCAAAATTGTATTTCCTTATAACGTGGTATTCTTATATATTCTTTCGAGAGAAAACTCTCCTGTGCCTTCTCTTTTGAGGCTCCACGCTTACACATACACGCAATACCAAAGCTTTTGGAGTTACAACATGTTGTTTAGAAAAAAGAAGATGATTTCGCATGATGCGGGATATCCTTAAAATGTGGTTTTCTGAAAAAATTTGACAAAAGAAAATTCTCCTGTGGGTTCTCTTTTGAGGCTACACGTTAAGACGTACACGCCGCACCAAATATTTTCGAGTTACAACGTTTTGTTTAGGAGATACAAGCTAATTTTGTACGATGCATTTCTTCTTCTCATAAAGTATTTCCAATATGTATGTATTTGTCTTTACTCTGCAACACTGTATTTCCTTATAACGTGGTACTCTTACATATTCTTTCGAGAGAAAACTATCCTGTGCGTTCCCTTTTGAGGCTACACACTGAGACATACAGGCAACACCAAAGCTTTTCGAGTTACAACGTGTTGTTTACGAAAAACAAGATAATTTCGCACGATGCAAGATTTCCTTAAAACGTGGTTTTCTGACAAATTTTGAAGAAAGAAAATTCTCCTGTCGGTTCTCCTTTGAGGCTACACGTTTAGACGTACATGCCACACCAAATCCTTTCGAGTTACCACGTGTTGTTTAGGAGATACACGCTAATTTTGTACGATGCATTATTTCTTCTCCTAAAGTGTTTCCAATATGTACGTATTTGTCTTTACTCTGCAACACTGTATTTCCTTATAACGTTGTATTCTTACAGGTTCTTTCGAGAGAAAACTCTCTTGTGCATTGTCTTTAGAGGAAACATGCTCAGACATACACGCAACAAAAAAACTTTTCGAGTTACAACGTGTAGTTTAGGAAAAACAAGATAATTTTGCACGATGCGGGATTTCCTTAAAACGGGGTTTTTTGACACATTTTGACGAAAGAAAATTCTCCTGTGGTTTCTGTTTTGAGGCTACACGTGTAGACGTACGAGCCACACCAAATATTTTCGAGTTACAACGTGTTGTTTAGGAGATACAAGCAAATATTGTACGATGCGTTATTTCTTCCCTAAAGTGTTTCCAATATGTACTTATTTGTCTTTACTCTGCAACACTGTATTTTCTTATAACGTGGTATTCTTACATATTCTTTCTAGGGAAAACTCTCCTGTGCATTCTCTTTTGAGGCTACACGCTTAGACAAACAAGGAACACCAAAGCTTTTCGAGTTACAACGTGTTGTTTAGGAAAAACAAGATAATTTCGCAGGATGCGAGATTTCCATAAAACGTGGGTTTCTGACAAATTTTGACGAAAGAAAGTTCTCCTGGGGGTTCTCTTTTGAGGCTACACGTGTAGAGGTACGAGCCACACCAAATCTTTTCGAGTTATAACCTGTTGTTTAGGAGATACAAGCTAATTTTGTATTATGCTTTATTTCTTCTCTTAAAGTGTTTCCAATACGTACGTATTTGTCTTTACTCTGCAACACTGTATTTCCTTATAACGTGGTATTCTTACATATTCTTTCGAGAGAAAACTCTCCTGTGCATTCTCTTTTGAGGCTACACACTTAGACATACACGCAACACCAAAGCTTTTCGAGTTACAACTTGTTGTTTAGGAAAAACAAGATAATTTCGCACGATGCGAGATTTCCTTAAAACGTGGTTTCTGACAAATTTTGATGAAAGAATATTCTCCTGTCGGTTCTCGTTTGAGGCTACACTTTTAGACGTACATGTCACACCAAATCTTTTCGAGTTACAACGTGTTGTTTAGGAGATACAAGCTACTTTTTTAAGATGCGTTATTTCTTCTTGTAAAGTGTTTCCAATATGTACTTATTTGTCTTTACTCTGCAAAATTGTATTTCCTTTTAACGTGGTATTCTTACATATTCTTTCGAGAGAAAAGTCTCCTGTGCCTTCTCTTTGGAGGCTCCACGCTTACACATACATGCAACACCAAAGCTTTTCGAGTTACAACATGTTGTTTAGGAAAAAGATGATTTCGTACGATGAGGGATTTCCTTAAAACGTGGTTTTCTGAAAAATTTTGAAGGAAGAAAATTCTCCTGTGGGTTCTCTTTTGATGCTACACATTTACACGTACATGCCACACCAAATCTTTTCGAGGTACAACCTTTTGTTTAGGAGATACAAGCTAATTTTCTACGATGTGTTCTTTTCGTAAAGTGTTTCCAATACATACATATTTGTCTTTACTCTGCAACATTGTATTTCCTTATAACGTGGCATTCTTACATATTCTTTCGAGAGAAAACTATCCTGTGCGTTCCCTTTTGAGGCTACACACTGAGACATACAGGCAACACCAAAGCTTTTCGAGTTACAACGTGTTGTTTATGAAAAAAAAGATAATTTCGCACGATGCAGGATTTCCATAAAAAGTGGTTTTCTGACAAATTTTGAAGAAAGAAAATTCTCCTGTCGGTTCTCTTTTGAGGCTACACGTTTAGACGCACACGCCACACCAAATCCTTTCGAGTTACCACGTGTTGTTTAGGAGATACACGCTAATTTTGTACGATGCGTTATTTCTTCTCGTAAAGTGTTTCCAATATGTGCGTATTTGTCTTTACTCTGCAACACTGTATTTCCTTATAACGTTGTATTCTTACATGTTCTTTCGAGAGAAAACTCTCTTGTGCATTGTCTTTAGAGGAAACATGCTCAGACATACACGCAACACCAAAGCTTTTCGAGATACAACGTGTTGTTTAGGAAAAACAAGATAATTTTGCAAGATGCGGGATTTCCTTAAAACGTGGTTTTTTGACACATTTTGAAGAAAGAAAATTCTCCCGTGGTTTCTCTTTTGAGGCTACACGTGTAGACGTACGAGCCACACCAAATATTTTCGAGTTACAACGTGTTGTTTAGGAGATACAAGCAAATATTGTACGATGCATTATTTCTTCCCTAAAGTGTTTCCAATATGTACCTATTTGTCTTTACTCTGCAACACTGTATTTTCTTATAACGTGGTATTCTTACATATTCTTTCTAGGGAAAACTCTCCTGTGCATTCTCTTTTGAGGCTACACGCTTAGACAAACACGCAACGCCAAAGCTTTTCGAGTTACAACGTGTTGTTTAGGAAAAACAAGATAATTTCGCAGGATGCGAGATTTCCATAAAACGTGGTTTTCTGACAAATTTTGACGAAAGAAAGTTCTCCTGTGGGTTCTCTTTTGAGGCAACACGTGTAGAGGTACGAGCCACACCAAATCTTTTCGAATTATAACCTGTTGTTTAGGAGATACAAGCTAATTTTGTATTATGCTTTATTTCCTCTCCTAAAGTGTTTCCAATACGTTCATAGTTGTCTTTACTCTGCAACACTGTATTTCCTTATTATGTGGTATTCTTACATATTCTTTCGAGAGAAAACTCTCCTGTGCATTCTCTTTTGAGGCTACACGCTTAGACATACACGCAACACCAAAGCTTTTCGTGTTGCAATGTGTTGTTTAGGAAAAACAAGATAATTTTTCACGATGCGATATTTCCTTAAAACGTGGTTTCTGACAAATTTTGATGAAAGTAAATTCTCCTGTGGGTTCTCGTTTGAGGCTACACTTTTAGACGTACACGTCACACCGAATCTTTTCGAGTTACAACGTGTTGTTTAGGAGATACAAGCTAATTTTGTACGATGCATTATTTCTTTTTGTAAAGTGTTTCCAATATATACTTATTTGTCTTTACTCTGCAACACTGTATTTCCTCATAAAGTGGTATTCCTACATATTCTTTCGAGAGAAAACTCTCCTGTGCCTTCTCTTTTGAGGCTCCACGCTTACACATACACGCAATAACAATGCTTTTGGAGTTACAACATTTTGTTTAGAAAAAAGAAGATGATTTCGCATGATGCGGCATATCCATAAAATGTGGTTTTCTGAAAAAAATTGACGAAAGAAAATTCTCCTGTGGGTTCTCTTTTGAGGCTACACGTTAAGATGTACACGCCGCACCAAATATTTTCGAGTTACAACGTTTTGTTTAGGAGATACAAGCTAATTTTGTACGATGCATTACTTCTTCTCATAAAGTGTTTCCAATATGTAGGTATTTGTCTTTACTCTGCAACACTGTATTTCCTTATAACGTGGTACTCTTACATATTCTTTCGAGAGAAAACTATCCTGTGCGTTCCCTTTTGAGGCTACACACTGAGACATACAGACAACACCAAAGCTTTTCGAGTTACAACGTGTTGTTTACGAAAAACAAGATAATTTCGCACGAAGCAGGTTTTCCTTAAAACGTGGTTTTCTGACAAATTTTGAAGAAAGAAAATTCTCCTGTCGATTCTCCTTTGAGGCTACACGTTTAGACGTACATGCCACACCAAATCCTTCTGAGTTACCACGTGTTGTTTAGGAGATACACGCTAATTTTGTACGATGCGTTATTTCTTCTCGTAAAGTGTTTCCAATATGTACGTATTTGTCTTTACTCTGCAACACTGTATTTCCTTATAACGTTGTATTCTTACATGTTCTTTCGAGAGAAAACTCTCTTGTGCATTGTCTTTAGAGGAAACATGCTCAGACATACACGCAACAACAAAGCTTTTCGAGTTACAATGTGTTGTTTAGGAAAAACAAGATAATTTTGCACGATGCGGCATTTCCTTAAAACGTGGTTTTTTGACAAATTTTGACGAAAGAAAATTCTACTGTGGTTTCTGTTTTGAGGCTACACGTGTAGACATACGAGCCACACCAAATATTTTCGAGTTACAACGTGTTGTTTAGGAGATACAAGCAAATATTGTACAATGCGTTATTTCTTCCCTAAAGTGTTTCCAATATGTACTTATTTGTCTTTACTCTGCAATACTGTATTTTCTTATAACGTGGTATTCTTACATATTCTTTCTAGGGAAAACTCTCCTGTGCATTCTCTTTTGAGGCTACACGCTTAGACAAACAAGCAATGCCAAAGCTTTTCGAGTTACAACGTGTTGTTTAGGAAAAACAAGATAATTTCGCACGATGCGAGATTTCCATAAAACGTGGTTTTCTGACAAATTTTGACGAAAGAAAGTTCTCCTGTGGGTTCTCTTTTGAGGCTACGCCTGTAGAGGTACGAGCCACACCAAATCTTTTCGAGTTATAACCTGTTGTTTAGGAGATACAAGCTAATTTTGTATTATGCTTTATTTCTTCTCTTAAAGTGTTTCCAATATGTACGTATTTGTCTTTACTCTGCAACACTGTATTTCCTTATAACGTGGTATTTTTACATATTCTTTCGAGAGCAAACTCTCATGTGCATTCTCTTTTGAGGCTACACTCTTAGACATACACGCAACACCAAAGCTTTTCGAGTTAGGACTTGTTGTTTAGGAAAAACAAGATAATTTCGCACGATGCGAAATTTCCTTAAAACGTGGTTTCTGACAAATTTTGATGAAAGAATATTCTCCTGTCGGTTCTCGTTTGAGGCTACACTTTTAGACGTACATGTCACACCAAATCTTTTCGAGTTACAACGTGTTGTTTAGGAGATACAAGCTATTTTTTTACGATGCGTTATTTCTTCTCATAAAGTGTTTCCAATAAGTACTTATTTGTCTTTACTCTGCAACACTGTATTTCCTTATAACGTGGTATTCTTACATATTCTTTCGAGAGAAAACTATCCTGTATGTACACGTTTGAAGCTACACACTTAGACATACAGGCAACACCAACGCTTTTCCAGTTACATCTTGTTTTTGAAAAACAAGATTATTTCGCACGATGAGTGATTTTCTTAAAATGTGGTTTTCTGACAAATTTTGACAAAAGAAAATTCTCCTGTGGTTTCTCTTTTGATGCTACACGTTTAGACGTACACGCCACACCAAATCCTTTCTAGTTAGCACGTGTTGTTTAGGAGATACAAGCTAATTTTGTATGATGCGTTATTTCTTCTCATAAAGTGTTTCCAATACGTACTTATTTGTCTTTACTCTGCATCCCTGTATTTCCTTATAACATGGTATTCTTACATATTCTTTCGAGGGAAAACTCTCCTGTGCGTTCTCTTTTGAGGCTACATGCTTAGATATACACGCAACTCCAAAGCTTTTCAAGTTACAACGTGTTGTTTAGGAAAAACAAGATAATTTCGCACGATGCGAGATTTCCATAAAACGTGGTTTTCTGACAAATTTTGACGAAAGAAAGTTCTCCTGTTGGTTCTCTTTTGAGGCTACACATGTAGAGGTACGAGCCACACCAAATCTTTTCGAGTTACAACGTGTTGTTCAGGAGATACAAGCTAATTTTTTACGTTGCTTTATTTCTTCTCTTAAAGTGTTTCCAATACGTACCTATTTGTCTTTACTCTGCAACACTGTATTTCCTTATAACGTGGTATTCTTACATATTCTTTTGAGAGAAAACTCTCCTGTGCGTTCTCTTTTGAGGCTACACGCTTAGACATACACACAACACCATAGCTTTTCGAGTAACAACGTGTTGTTTAGGAAAAACAAGATAATTTCCCACGATGCGAGATTTCCTTAAAACATGGTTTCTGACAAATTTTGATGAAAAAAATTCTCCTGTGTGTTCTCTTTTGAGGCTACACATTTAGACGTACACGTCACACCAAATCTTTTCGAGTTACAACTTGTTGTTTAGGAGATACAAGCTAATTTTGTATGATGCGTTATTTATTCTAGTAAAGTGTTTCCAATATGTACTTATTTGTCTTTACTCTGCAAAATTGTATTTCCTTATAACGTGGTATTCTTTCATATTCCTTTGAGAGAAAACTCTCCTGCGCCTTCTCTTTTGAGGCTCCACGCTTACACATACAAGCAACACCAAAGTTTTTTGAGTTACAACATGTTGTTTAGGAAAAACAAGATGATTTCACACGATGCAGGATTTCCTTAAAACGTGGTTTTCTGAAAAATTTTGACGAAAGAAAATTCTTCTGTGGGTTCTCTTTTGAGGCTACACGTTTAGACGTACACGCCACACCAAATCTTTTCGAGTTACAACGTGTTGTTTAGGAGATACAAGCTAATTTTGCAAGATGTGTTAATTCTTCTCTTAAAGTGTTTCCAATATGTAAGTATTTGTCTTTACTCTGCAACACTGTATTTCCTTATAACGTGGTATTCTTACATATTCTTTCTAGGGAAAACTATCCTGTGCGTTCCCTTTTGAGGCTACACACTTAGACATACAGGCAACACCAAAGGTTTTCGAGTTACAACGTGTTGTTTATGAAAACCAAGATAATTTCGCACTATACAGGATTTCCTTAAAACGTGATTTTCTGACAAATTTTGACGAAAGAAAATTCTCCTGTGGGTTCTCTGTTGAGGCTACATGTTTCGACGTACACTCCAAACCAAATCTTGTCGAGTTACAACGTGTTGTTTAGGAGATACAAGCTAATATTGTATGATGCGTTATTTCTTCTCCTAAAGTGTTTCCAATACGTACGTATTTGTCTTTACACTGCAACACTGTATTTCCTTATAACGTTGTATTCTTACATGTTCTTTCGAGACAAAACTCTCCTGTGCGTTCTCTTTTGAGGCCACACGTTTAGACATACACGCAACAACAAAGCTTTTCGAATTACAACGTGTTGTTTAGGAAAAACAAGATAACTTTGCACGATACGGGATTTCCTTAAAACGTGGTTTTCTGACAAATTTTGACGAAAGAAAGTTCTCCTGTTTGTGTTCGTTTGAGTCTACACATGTAGACGTACGAGCCACACCAATTCTTTTCGAATTACAACGTGTTGTTTAGGAGATACAAGCAAATTTTGTTCGATGCATTATTTCTTCTCATAAAGTGTTTCCAATAAGTACATATTTGTCTTTACTCTGCAACACTTTATTTCCTTATAACGTGGTATTCTTACATATTCTTTCGAGGGAAAACTCTCCTGTGCGTTCTCCATTGTGGCTACACGCTTAGACATACATGCAACGCCAAATCTTTTCGAGTTACAACGTGTTGTTTAGGAAAATCAAGATAATTTCGCACGATGCGATATTTCCATAAAACGTGGTTTTCTGATATATTTTGACGAAAGAAAGTTCTGCCCTGTGTTCTATTTGAGGCTACACGTGTAGCGGTATGAGCCACACCAAATCTTTTTGAGTTACAACGTGTTGTTTAGGAGATACAAGCTAATTTTGTACGATGCGTTATTTCTTCTCGTAAAGTGTTTCCAATATGTACTTACTGTCTTTACTCTGCAAAATTGTATTTCCTTATAACGTGGTATTCTTACATATTCTTTCAAGAGAAAACTCTCCTGTGCCTTATCTTTTGAGCCTCCACGCTTACACATACACGCAATACCAAAGCTTTTGGAGTTACAACATGTTGTTTAGAAAAAAGAAGATGATTTCGCATGATGCGGGATATCCTTAAAATGTGGTTTTCTGAAAAAAATTTGACGAAAGAAAATTCTCCTGTGGGTTCTCTTTTGAGGCTACACGTTAAGACGTACACGCCGCACCAAATATTTTCGAGTTACAACGTTTTGTTTAGGAGATACAAGCTAATTTTGTACGATGCATTACTTCTTCTCATAAAGTGTTTCCAATATGTATGTATTTGTCTTTACTCTGCAACACTGTATTTCCTTATAACGTGGTACTCTTACATATTCTTTCGAGAGAAAACTATCCTGTGCGTTCCCTTTTGAGGCTACACACTGAGACATACAGGCAACATCAAAGCTTTTCGAGTTACAACGTGTTGTTTACGAAAAACAAGATAATTTCGCACGATGCAGGATTTCCTTAAAACGTGGTTTTCTGACAAATTTTGAAGAAAGAAAATTCTCCTGTCGGTTCTCCTTTGAGGCTATACGTTTAGACGTACATGCCACACCAAATCCTTTCGAGTTACCACGTGTTGTTTAGGAGATACACGCTAATTTTGTACGATGCGTTATTTCTTCTCGTAAAGTGTTTCCAATATGTACTTTTTGTCTTTACTCTGCAACACTGTATTTCCTTATAACGTTGTATTCTTACAGGTTCTTTCGAGAGAAAACTCTCTTGTGCATTGTCTTTAGAGGAAACATGCTCAGACATACACGCAACAACAAAACTTTTCGAGTTACAACGTGTTGTTTAGGAAAAACAAGATAATTTTGCACGATGCGGGATTTCCTTAAAACGTGGTTTTCTGAAAAATTTTGACGAAAGAAAATTCTCCTGTGGTTTCTGTTTTTAGGCTACACGTGTAGACGTACATGCCATACCAAATCTTTTCGAGTTACAACGTGTTGTTTAGGAGATACAAGCTAATTTTTTAAGATGCCTTAATTTTTCTCGTAAAGTGTTTCCAATAAGTATGTATTTGTCTTTACTCTGCAACATTGTATTTCCTTATAACGTGGTATTCTTACATATTCTTTCGAGAGAAAACTTCCTGTGCGTTCTCTTTTGAGGTTACACGCTTAGACATACAGGCAACACCAAACCTTTTCGAGTTACAACGTGTTGTTTAGGAAAAACAAGATAATTTCGCACGATACGAGATTTCCTTAAAACGTGGTTTCTGACAAATTTGATGAAAGAAAATTCTCCTGTGGGTTCTCTGTTGAGGTTACATGTTTAGACGTACACGTCACACCAAATCTTTTCGAGTTACAATGTGTTGTTTAGGAGATACAAGCTAATATTTTATGATGCGTTATTTCTTCTCGTAAAGTGTTTCTAATATGTACTTATTTGTCTTTACTCTGAAAAATTGTATTTCCTTAACGTGGTATTCTTACATAATCTTTCAAGAGAAAACTCTCCTGTGCCTTCTCTTCTGAGGCTACACACTTAGACATACACGCAACACCAATGCTTTTCGAGTTACAACATGTTGTTTAGGAAAACAAGATGATTTCGCATGATGCGGGATTTCCTTATAACGTGGTTTTCTGAAAAATTTTGAAGAAATAAAATTCTCCTGTGGGTTCTCTTTTGAGGCTACACGTTTAGACCTACATGCCACACCAAATCTTTTCGAGTTACAACGTGTTGTTTCGGAGATACAAGCTAATATTTAGGATGCGTTACTTCTTCTTGTAAAGTGTGTCCAATACGTAGATATTTGTCTTTACTCTGCAACACTGTATTTCCTTATAACGTGGTATTCTTACATATTCTTTTGAGAGAAAACTATCCCGTGCTTTCCCGTTTTAGGCTACACACTTAGACATACAGGCAACACCAAAGCTTTTCGAATTACAACGTGTTGTTTATGAAAAACAAGATAATTTCTCACAATGCGGGATTTCCTTAAAACGTGGTTTTCTGAAACATTTTGACGAAAGAAAATTCTTCAGTGTGTTTTCTTTTGAGGCTACACATTTAGACGTACACGCCACACCAAATCCTTTCGAGTTACCACGTGTTGTTTAGGAGATACAAGCTAATTTTGTACGATGCATTATTTCTTCTCATAAAGTGTTTCCAATACGTACGTATTTGTCTTTACTCTGCAACACTGTATTTCCTTATAAAGTTGTATTCTTACATATTCTTTCGAGAGAAAACTCTCCTGTGCGTTCTCTTTAGAGGCTACACGCTTAGACATACACGCAACGCCAAAGCATTTCGAGTTACAATGTGTTGTTTAGGAAAAACAAGATAATTTCGCACGATGCGAGATTTCCATAAAACGTGGTTTTCTGAAAAATTTTGAGGGAAGAAAGTTATCCTGTGGGTTCTCTTTTGAGGCTACACGTGTAGAGGTACAAGCCACACCAAATCTTTTCGAGTTACAACGTGTTGTTTAGGAGATAGAAGCTAATTTTTTACGATGCGTTACTTCTTCTCTTAAAGTGTTTCCAATAGTATTTGTCTTTACTCTTCAACATGGTATTTCCTTATAACGTGGTATTCTTACATATTCTTTCGAGAGAAAAGTCTCCTGTGCCTTCTCTTTTGAGGCTACACGCTTAGACATACACGCAACACCAAAGCTTTTCGAGTTACAACGTGTTGTTTAGGAAAAACAAGATAATTTCGCACGATGCAAGATTTCCTTAAAACGTGGTTTCTGACAAATTTTGATGAAAGAAAATTCTCCTGTGGGTTCTCGTTTGAGGCTACACTTTTAGACGTATACGTCACACCAAATCTTTTCGAGTTTCAACGTGTTGTTTAGGAGATACAAGGTAATTTTGAACGATGCGTTATTTCTTCTCGTAAAGTGTTTCCAATATGTACTTATTTGTCTTTACTCTGCAAAATTGTATTTCCTTATAACATGGTATTCCTACATATTCTTTTGAGAGAAAACTCTCTTGTGCCTTCTCTTTTCAGGCTACACACTTACACATACACGCAACACCAATGCTTTTCGAGTTACAACATGTTGTTTAGGAAAAGGAAGATGATTTCACACGATACGGGATTTCCTTAAAACGTGGTGTTCTGAAAAATTTTGAAAAAAGAAAATTCTCCTGTGTGTTCTCTTTTGGGGCTACACATTTAGACGTACACGCCATACCAAATCCTTTCGAGTTACCTCGTGAAGTTTAGGAGCTACAAGCTAATTTTGTACGATGCGTTATTTCTTCTGGTAAAGTGTTTCCAATATGTACTTATTTGTCTTTACTCTGCAAAATTGTATTTCCTTATGACATGGTATTCTTACATATTCTTTCGAGAGAAAACTCTCCTGTGCCTTCTCTTTTGAGGCTCCACGCTTACACATACACGCAACACCAAAGCTTTTTGAGTTACAACATGTTGTTTAGAAAAAGAAGATGATTTCCCACGATGCGGGATTTCCTTAAAACGTGGTTTTCTGAAAAAATTTGAAGAAAGAAAATTCTCCTGTAGGTTCTCTTTTGAGGCTACACGTTTAGACGTGCATGCAACACCAAATCTTTTCGAGTTACAACATCTTGTTTAGGAGATAAAACCTAATTTTTTACGATGCGTTAATTCTTCTCATAATGTGTTTCCAATACATACGTATATGCCTTTACTCTGCAACATTGTATTTCCTTATAACGTGGTATTCTTACATATTCTTTCGAGAGAAAACTATCCTGTGCGTTCTCTTTTGAGGTTACACACTTAGACATTCACGCAACACCAAACCTTTTCGAGTAAGAACATGTTATTTAGGAAAAACAATATAATTTCGCACGATGCGAGATTTCCTTAAAACGTGGTTTCTGACAAATTTTGATGAAAGAAAATTCACCTGTGGGTTCTCTTTTGAGGCTATACATTTAGACGTACACGTCACACCAAATCCTTTTGAGTTACAACGTGTTGTTTAGGAGATACAAGCTAATTTTGTATGATGCGTTATTTCTTCTTGTAAAGAGTTTCCAATATGTACTTATTTGTCTTTATTCTGAAAAATTGTATTTCCTTATAACGTGGTATTCTTACATATTCTTTCGAGAGAAAACTCTCCTGTGCCTTCTCTTTTGAGGCTCCACGCTTAGACATACACGCAACACTAAAGGTATTCGAGTTACAACATGTTTTTTAGGAAAAAGAAGGTGATTTCGCACGATGCGGGATTTCCTTAAAACGTGGCTTTCTGAAAAATTTTAACGAAAGAAAATTCTCCTGTGGGTTCTCTTTTGAGGCTACACGTTTAGACGTACAAGCCACACCAAATCTTTTCCAGTTACAACGTGTTGTTTAGGAGATACAAGCTAATTTTGTACGATGCGTTATTTCTTCTCGTAATGTGTTTCCAATATGTACGTATTTGTCTTTACTCTGCAACACTGTATTTCCTTATAACGTGGTATTCTTACATATTCTTTCGAGAAAAAACTCTCCTTTACATTCTGTTTTGAGGCTACATGCTTAGACATACACGCAACACCAAAGTTTTTCGAGTTACAACGTGTTGTTTAGGAAAAACAAGATAATTTCTCATGATGCGAGATTTCCTTAAAACGTGGTTGCTGACAAATTTTGATGAAAGAAAATTCTCTTGTGGGTTCCCTTTTGATGCTACACGCTTAGACGTACACGTCACACCAAATCTTTTCGAGTTACAACGTGCTGTTTAGGAGACACAAGCTAATTTTGTACGATGCGTTATTTCTTCTTGTAAAGTGTTTCCAATATGTACTTATTTGTCTTTACTCTGCAAAATTGTATTTCCTTATAACGTGGTATTCTTACATAATCTTTCGAGAGAAAACTCTCCTGTGCCTTCTCTTTTGAGGCTCCACGCTTACACATACACGCAACACCAAAGCTTTTCGAGTTACAACATGTTGTTTAGGAAAAAGAAGATGATTTCGCACGATGCGGGATTTCCTTAAAACGTGGCTTTCTGAAAAATTTTGACAAAAGAAAATTCTCCTGTGGGTTCTCTTTTGAGGCTACACGTTTAGACGTACACGGCACACCAAATCTTTTCGAGTTACAACGTGTTGTTACGGAGATACAAGGTAATTTTGTAAGATGAGTTACTTCTTCTCTTAAAGTGTTTCCAATACGTTCTTATTTGTCTTTACTCTGCAACACTGTATTTCCTTATAACGTGGTATTCTTACATATTCGTTCGAGAGAAAACTATCCTGTGTGTTCATTTTTAGTCTACACACTTAGACATACAGGCAACACCACAGCTTTCTGAGTTACAACGTGTTGTTTATGAAAAACAAGATAATTTCGCACGATGCGGGATTTCCTTAAAACGTAGTTTTCTGAAAAATTTTGACGAAAGAAAATTCTTCAGTGGGTTCTCTTTTGAGGCTACACGTTTAGACGTACACGCCACACCAAATCCTTTCGAGTTACCACGTGTGGTTTAGGAGATACAAGCTAATATTTTAAGATACGCTATTTCTTCTCATTAAGTGTTTCCAACATGTACGTATTTGTCTTTACTCTGCAACACTGTATTTCCTTATAACTTTGTATTCTTACATATTCTTTCGAGAGAAAACTCTCCTGTGCGTTCTCTTTAGAGGCTACACGCTTAGACATACAAGCAACGCCAAAGCTTTTCGAGTTACAATGTGTTGTTTAGGAAAAACAAGATAATTACGCACGATGCGAGATTTCCATAAAACGTGGTTTTCTGAAAAATTTTGAGGGAAGAAAGTTCTCCTGTGGGTTCTCTGTTGAGGCTACACATGTAGAGGTACGAGACACACCAAATCTATTCGAGTTACAACGTGTTGTTTAGGAGATACAAGCTAATTTTGCACGATGCGTTATTTCTTCTCTTAAAGTGTTTCCAGTAGTATTTGTCTTTACTCTGCAACAATGTATTTCCTTATAACATGGTATTCTTACATATTCTTTCGAGAGAAAACTTGCCTGTGCGTTCTCTTTTGAGGCTACACTCTTAGACAAATACGCAACGCCAAAGCTTTTCGAGTTACAACGTGTTGTTTAGGAAAACAAGATAATTTCGCACGATGCAGGATTTCCATAAAACGTGGTTTTCTGAAAAATTTTGACGAAAGAAATGTCTCCTGTCTGTTCTCTTTTGAGGCTACACGTGTAGAAGTACGAGCCACACCAAATCTTTTCGAGTTACCACGTGTTGTTTAGGAGATACAAGCTAATTTTGTACGATGTGTTATTTCTTCTCTTAAAGTGTTTCCAATACTTACGTAGTTGTCTTTACTCTGCAACACTGTATTCCCTTATAAAGTGGTATTCTTACATATTCTTTGGAGAGAAAACTCTCCTGTGCGTTCTCTTTTGAGGCTACACGCTTAGACATACACGAAACGCCAAAGCATTTCGAGTTACAATGTGTTGTTTAGGAAAAACAAGATAATTCCGCACTATGCGAGATTTCCATAAAACGTGGTTTTCTGAAAAATTTTGACCAAAGAAAGTTCTCCTGTGGGTTATCTTTTGAGGCTACACGTGTAGAGGTAGGAGCCATACCAAATCTACTCGAGTTACAACGTGTTGTTTAGGAGATACAAGCTAATTTTTTATGATGCTTTATTTCTTCTCTTAAAGTGTTTCCAGTAGTATTTGTCTTTACTCTGCAACAATGTATTTCCTTATAACATGGTATTCTTACATATTCTTTCGAGAGAAAACTCGCCTGTGCGTTCTCTTTTGAGGCTACACACTTAGACAAATATGCAACGCCAAAGCTTTTCGAGTTACAACGTGTTGTTTAGGAAAACAAGATAATTTCGCACGATGCGAGATTTCCATAAAACGTGGTTTTCTGAAAAATTTTGATGAAAGAAAATTCTCCTGTGGGTTCTCGTTTGAGGCTACACTTTTAGATGTACACGTCACACCAAATATTTTCGAGTTACAACGTGTTGTTTAGGAGATACAAGCTAATATTGTAAGATGCGTTATTTCTTCTCATAAAGTGTTTCCAATATGTCCTTATTTGTCTTTACTCTGCAAAATTGTATTTCCTTATAACGTGGTATTCTTACATATTCTTTCGAGAGAAAACTCTCCAGTGCCTTCTCTTTTGAGGCTCCACGCTTACACATACACGCAACACCAAAGCTTTTTGAGTTACAACATGTTATTTAGGAAAAAGAAGATGATTTCGCACAATGCGGGATTTCCTTAAAAAGTGGTTTTCTGAAAAATATTGAAGAAAGAAAATTCTCCTGTGGGTTCTCTTTTGAGGCTACACGTTTAGACGTACACGCCACACCAAATCCTTTCAAGTTACCACGTGTTGTTTAGGAGATACAAGCTAATTTTGTACGATGCATTATTTCTTCTCGTAAAGTGTTTTCAATACGTACTTATTTGTCTTTAATCTGCAACACTGTATTTCCTTATAACGTGGTTTTCTTACGTATTATTTCTAGGGAAAACTCTCATGTGCGTTCTCTTTGAGGCGACACGCTTAGACAAACACGCAATGCCAAAGCTTTTCGAGTTACAATGTGTTGTTTAGGAAAAACGAGATAATTTAGCACGATGCGAGATTTCCATAGAAGGTGGTTTTCTGAAAAATTTTGACGAATGAAAGTTCTCCTGTGGGTTCTCTTTTGAGGCTACACGTGTAGAGGTACGAGCCACACCAAATCTTTTCGAATTACAATGTGTTGCTTAGGACATACAAGCTAATTTTTTACGATGTGTTAATTATTCTCATAAAGTGTTTCCAATAAGTACCTATTTGTCTTTGCAACATTATATTTCCTTATAACGTGGTATTCTTACATGTTCCTCCGAGAGAAAATGATCCTGTGCGTTCCATTTTGAGGCTACACACTTAGACATACAGGCAACACCAAAGCTTTTCGAGTTACAGCGTGTTGTTTATGGAAAACAAGATAATTTCGCACGATGCAGGATTTCCTTAAAACGTGGTTTTCTGACAAATTTTGAAGAAGGAAAATTCTCCTGTGGCTTCTCTTTTGAGGCTACACGTTTAGACGTGCATGCCACACCAAATCATTTCGAGTTACCACGTGTTGTTTAGGAGATACAAGCTAATTTTGTATGATGCGTTATTTCTTTTCGTAAAGTGTTTCCAATACGTACATATTTGTCTTTACTCTGCAACACTGTATTTCCTTATAACGTTGTATTCTTACATGTTCTTTCGAGAGAAAACTCTCCTGTGCATTCTCTTTAGAGGCTATATGCTCAGACATACACGCAACACTAAAGCTTTTCGAATTACAACGTGTTGTTTAGGAAAAACAAAATAATTTTGTACGATGCGGGATTTCCTTAAAACGTGGTTTTCTGACAAATTTTGACGAAAGAAAGTTCTCCTGTGGGTTCTCTTTTGAGGCTACACGTGTAGACGTACGAGCCACACCAACTATTTTTGAGTTACAACGTGTTGTTTAGGAGATACAAGCAAATATTGTACGATGTGTTATTTCTTATCGTAAAGTGTTTCCAAAACGTACATATTTGTCATTACTCTGCAACACTGTATTTCCTTAAAACATGGTATTCTTACTTATTCTTTCGAGGGAAAACTCTCCTGTGTATTCTCTTTTGAGGCTACACGATTAGACAAACACGCAACACCAAAGCTTTTCGAGTTAAAACATGTTGTTTAGGAAAAAGAAGATGATTTCGCACGATGCGGGATTTCCTTAAAACTTGGTTTTCTGAAATTTTTTTACGAAAGAAAATTCTCCTGTGGGTTCTCTTTTGAGGCTACATATTTAAACGTACATGCCACCAAATCTTTTCGAGTTACAACATGTTGTTTAGGAGAGACAAGCTAATATTTTATAATGCGTTAATTCTTCTCGTAACGTGTTTCCAATATGTATGTATTTGTCTTTACTCTGCAACATTGTATTTCCTTATAACGTGATATTCTTACATATTCTTTCGAGAGAAAACTATCCTGTGCGTTCCCTTTTGAGGCTAAACACTTAGACATAGAGGCAACACCATAGCTTTTCAAGTTACAACGAGTTGTTTATAAAAAACAAGATAATTTCGCACGATGCCTGATTTCCTTAAAACATGATTTTCTGACAAATTTTGATGAAAGAAAATTACTCTGTGGGTTCTCTTTTGAGGCTTCACGTTTAGACGTGCACGCCACACCTAATCCTTTCGAGTTAACACGTGTTGTTTAGGAGATACATGCTAATTTTGTACGATGCGTTATTTCTTCTCGTAAAGTGTTTCCAATACGTACGTATTTGTCTTTACTCTGCAACACTGTATTTCCTTATAACGTGGTATTCTTGCATATTCTTTCGAGAGAAAACTATCCTGTGTGTTCCCTTTTGAGGCTACACACTGAGACATACAGGCAACACCAAAGCTTTTCGAGTTACAACGTGTTGTTTATGAAAAACAAGATAATTTCGCACGATGCGGGATTTCCTTAAAACTTGGTGTTCAGACAAATTTTGACGAAAGAAAATTCTCCTGTGTCTTCTCTTTTGAGGCTACACATTTAGGCGTACGAGCCACACCAAATATTTCGAGTTACAACTTGTTGTTTAGGAGATAATAGCAAATTTTGTACGATGCGTTATTTCTTCTTGTAAAGTGTTTCCAATAAGTACTTATCTGTCTTTACTCTGCAACACTGTATTTCCTTATAACGTGGTATTCTTACATATTCTTTCGAGGGAAAACTCTCCTGTGCGTTCTCTTTTGAGGCTACATTCTTAGACATACACGCAACGCCAAATCTTTTCGAGTTACAAAGTGTTGTTTAGGAAAAACAAGATAATTTCGCACGATGCGAGATTTCCATAAAACGTGGTTTTCTGAAAAATTTTGACCACAGAAAGTTCTCCTGTGGGTTCTCTTTTGTGGCTACATGTTTAGACGTACACGTCACACCAAATCTTTTCGAGTTACAACGTGTTGTTTAGGAGATACAAGCTAAACTTGTACGATGAGTTATTTCTTCTCATACAGTGTTTCCAATAAGTACTTATTTATCGTTACTCTGCAAAATTGTATTTCCTTATAACGTGGTATTCTTACATATTCTTTCGAGAGAAAACTCTCCTGTGCCTTCTCTTTTGAGGCTCCACGCTTACACATACAAGCAACAGCAAAGCTTTTCGAGTTACAACATGTTGTTTAGGAAAAAGAAGATGATTTCGCATAATGCGGGATTTCCTTAAAACGAGGTTTTCTGAAAAATTTTGACGAAAGAAAATTCTCCTGTGGGTTCTCTTTTGAGGCTACACATTTAGACATACAGGACACACCAAATCATGTCGAGTTACAACGTGTTGTTTAGGAGATACAAGCTAATTTTTTACGATGTGTTAATTATTCTCGTAAAATGTTTCTAATACATACGCATTTGTCTTTACTCTGCAACATTGTATTTCCTTATAACGTGGTATTCTTACATATTCTTTCGATAGAAAACTATCCTGTGTGTTCCCCTTTGAGGCTACACACTTAGACATACAGGCAACACCAAAGCTTTTCGAGTTACAACGTGTTGTTTATGAAAAACTAGATAATTTCGCACGATGCGGGATTTCCATAAACGTGGTGTTCTGACACATTTTGACGAAAGAAAATTCTCCTGTGGGTTCTCTTTTGAGGCTACACATTTAGAGGTACATGCCACACCAAATCCTTTCGAGTTACCACGTGTTGTTTAGGAGATACAAGCTAATTTTGTACGATGCGTTATTTCTTCTCGTAAAGTGTTTCCAAACGTACGTATTTGCCTTTACACTGCAACACTGTATTTCCTTATAATGTTGAATTCTTACATGTTCTTTCGAGAGAAAACTCTCCTGTGCATTCTCTTTAGAGGCTACATGCTCACTCATACACGCAACACCAAAGCTTTTCGAGTTACAACATGTTGTTCAGGAAAAACAAGATAATTTTGCACTATGCGGGATTTCCTTAAAACGTTGTTTTTTTGACAAATTTTGACGAAAGAAAGTTCTCCTGTGGGTTGTCTTTTGAGGCTACAGGTTTAGACGTACATGCCACACCAAATCTTTTCGAGTTACAACTTGTTGTTTAGGAGATACAAGCAAATTTTGTACGATGCGTTATTTCTTCTTGTAAATTGTTTCCGATACGTACTTAATTGTCTTTACTCTGCAACATTTTATTTCGTTATAACGTGGTATTCTTACATATTCTTTCGATAGAAAACTATCCTGTGCGTTCCCCTTTGAGGCTACACACTTAGACATACAGACAACACCAAAGCTTTTCGAGTTACAACGTGTTGTTTATGAAAAACAAGATAATTTCCCACGATGCGGGATTTCCTTAAAACGTGGTGTTCTGAGAAATTTTGACGAAAGAAAATTCTCCTGTGGGTTCTCTTTTGAGGCTACACGTTTAGAGGTACACGCCACACCAAATCCTTTCGAGTTACCACGTGTTGTTTAGGAGATACAGCTAATTTTGTACGATGCGTTATTTCTTCTCGTAAAGTGTTTCCAATACGTACGTATTTGTCTTTACTCTGCAACACTGTATTTCCTTATAATGTTGTATTCTTACATGTTCTTTCGAGAGAAAACTCTCCTGTGCATTGTCTTTAGAGGCTACATGCTCACACATACACGCAATACCAAAGCTTTTCGAGTTACAACGTGTTGTTCAGGAAAAACAAGATAATTTTTCACGATGCAGCTTACAAAATTAGGTTGTATCTCCTAAACAACACGTTGTAACTCGAAATGAATTGGTGTGGCGTGTACGTCTAAACGTGTAGCCACAAAGGAGAACCCATAGGAGAATTTTCTTTCGTCAAAATTTTTCAGAAAATCACGTTTTAAGGAAATCCCGCATCGTGCAAAATTATCTTTTTTTTCCTAAACAACACGTTGTAACTCGAAAAGCTTTCGTGTTGCGTGTATGTCTAAGTGTGTAGCCTCCAAAGAGAAGGCACAGGAGAGTTTTCTCTCGAAATAATATGTAAGAATACCATGTTATAAGGATATAAAGTGTTGCAGAGTAAAGACAAATATGTACGTATTGGAAACACTTTAGGAGAAGAAATAATGCATCGTACAAAATTAGCTTGAATCTCCTAAACAACACGCTGTAACTTGAAGACATTTGGTGTGGCGTGTACATCTTAACGTGTAGCCTCAAAAGAGAACCCACAGGAGAATTTTGTTTCGTCAAAATTTGTCAGAAAACCACGTTTTAAGGAAATCCTGCATAGTGCGAAATATTCTTGTTTTTCCTAAACAACACGTCGTAACTCGAAAAGCTTTGGTGTTGCGTGTATGTCTAAGCGTGTAGCCTCAAAAGAGAACGCAGAGGAGAGTTTTCTCTCGAATGAATAAGTAAGAATACCATGTTATAAGGAATTACAGTGTTGTAGAATAAAGACAAATATGTACATATTGGAAACACTTAAACTTTACGAGAAGAAATAACGCATCGTACAAAATTAGCTTGTATCTCTTAAACAACACTTTGTAACTCGAAAAGCTTTGGTGTTGCGTGCATTTCAAAGCGTGTAGCCTCAAAAGAGAAGGCACAGGAGAGTTTTCTCTGGAAAGAATATATAAGAATACCACGTTATAAGGAAATACAGTGTTGCAGAGTAAAGACAAATACATTCATATTCGAAACACTTTATGAGAAGAAATAACGCATCACAAAAATTAGCTTGTATCTCCTAAACAACATTTTGTAACTCGAAAAGATTTGGTGTGGCGTGTACGTCTAAACGTCTAGCCTCAAACGGGAACTCACAGGAAAATTTTCTTTTGTCAAGATTTTTCAGAAAACCACGTTTTAAGGAAATCCCGCATTGTGCGAAATTATCTTGTTTTTCCTAAACAACACGTTGTAACTCGAAAAGCTTTGGTGTTGCATGTATGTCTAAGTGTGTAGCCTCAAAAGAGAATGCACAGGAGAGTTTTCTCTCGAAAGAATATGTAAAAAAACCACGTTATAAGGAATTACAGTGTTTCAGAGTAAAGACAAACATGTACGTATTGGAAACACTATACGAGAAGAAATAACGCATCATAAAAAATTAGCTTGTATCTCCTAAACAACACATTGTAACCGAAAAGATTTGGTGTGGCATGTACGTCTAAACGTGTAGCCTCAAAAGAGAACCCACAGGAGAATTTTCTTAGGTCAAAATTTGTCAGAAAACCATGTTTTAAGGAAATCCCGCACATTATAAGGAAATACAGTGTTGCAGAGTAAAGACAAATATGTACCTATTGGAAACACTTTACAAGAAGAAATAACGCATCGTACAAAATTAGCTTGTGTCTCCTAAACAACACTTTGTAATTCGAAAAGATTTGGTTTGGCATGTACGTCTAAACGTGTAGCCTCAAAAGAGAAGCCACAGGAGAATTTTCTTTCGTTAAAATTTGTCAGAAAAGAGAACGCACAGGAGAGTTTTCTCTCGAAAGAATATATAAGAATAACACGTTATAAGAAAATACAGTGCTGCAAAGTAAAGACAAATACGTACCTTTTGGAAACACTTAAACTTTACGAGAAGTAAAGCATAGTACAAAATTAGCTTGTATCTCTTAAACAACACGTTGTAACTCGAAAAGCTTTGGTGTTGCGCGCATTTATGAGCATGTAGCCTCAAAAGAGAAGGCACAGGAAGAAAGAATGCATCGCAAAAAATTAGCTCATATCTCCTAAACAACATGTTGTTACTCGAAAAGATTTGGTGTGGCGTGTACGTCTAAACGTGTAGCCTCAAAAGAGAACACACAGGAGAATTTTCTTTGGTCAAAATTTGTCAGAAAACCTCGTTTTAAGGAAATCCCGCATCGTGCGAAATTATCTTGTTTTTCCTAAACAACACGTTGTAACTCGAAAACTTTGGTGTTGCGTGTATGTCTAATCATGTAGCCTCAAAAGAGAACGCACAGGAGACTTTTCTCTCGAAAGAATATGTAAGAATACCACGTTATAAGGAAATACAGTGATGCAGAGTAAAGACAAATTAGTACGTATTAGAAACACTTTACGAGAAGAAATAATGCATCGTACAAAATTAGCTTGTATCTCCTAAACAACATGTTGTAACTCGAAAAGATTTGGTGTGGCGTGTACGTCTAAACGTGTAGCCTCAAAAGAGAACCCACAGGAGAATTGTTTTTCGTTAAAATTTGTCAGAAAACCATGTTTTAAGGAAATCACTCATCGTGAGAAATTATCATGTTTTTCCTAAACAACACGTTGTAACTCGAAAAGCTTTGATGTTGCGTGTATGTCTAAGCGTGTAGCCTCAAAAGAGAACTCACAGGAGAGTTTTCTCTCGAAAGAACATGTAAGAATACCACATTATAAGGAAATAAAATTTTGCAGAGTAAAGACAAATACGTATGTATTTGAAACACTTTACGAGAAGAAATAACGCATCGTAAAATTTAGTTTGTATCTCCTAAACAACACATTGTAACTCGAAAAGAGTTGGTGTGGCGTGTACGTCTAAACGTGTAGCCTCAAAGGAGAACCCACAGGAGAATTTTCTTTCGTCAAAATTTGTCAGAAAACCACTTATTAAGGAAATCTCGCATCGTGCGAAACTATCTTGTTTTTCCTAAACAACACATTGTAACTCGAAAATTTTTGATGTTGCATGTATGTCTAAGCATGTAGCCTCAAAAGAGAACGCACAGGAGAGATTTCTCTCGAACGAGTATGTAAGAATACCACGTTATAAGGAAATACAGTGTGGCAAATTAAAGATAAATATGTAGCTTTTGGAAACACTTAAACTTTACGAGAAGATATAAAGCATCGTAAAAAATTAGCTTGTATCTCCTAAACAACACGTTGTAACTCGAAAAGATTTGGTGTGGCGTGTACGTCTAAATGTGTAGCCTCAAATGAAAACCCACAGGAGAATTTTCTTTCGTCAAAATTTGTCAGAAAACTACGTTTTAAAGAATTCCCGCATCTTGCGAAATTATCTTGTTTTTCCTAAACAACATGTTCTAACTCGAAATGCTTTGGTGTTGCGTGTATGTCTAAGCGTCTAGCCTCAAAAGAGAACGCACAGGAGAGTTTTCTCATGAAAGAATATGTACAAATACCATGTTATAAGGAAATACAATGTTGTAAAGACAAATACGTACGTATTGGAAACACTTTAGGAGAAGAAATAACGCATCGTACAAAATTAGCTTGTATCTCCTAAACAACACGTTGTAACTCAAAAAGATTTGGTGTGGCGTGTACGTCTAAGCGTGTAGCCTCAAATGAAAACCCACAGGAGAATTTTCTTTCGTCAAAATTTGTCAGAAAACCACGTTTTAAGGAATTCCCGCATCTTGCGAAATTATCTTGTTTTTCATAAACAACACGATCTAACTCGAAATGCATTGGTGTTGCGTGTATGTCTAAGCGTGTAGCCTCAAAAGAGAATGCACAGGAGAGTTTTGTCTCGAAAGAATATGTACGAATACCATGTTATAAGGAAATACAGTGTTGTCGAGGAAAGACAAATACATACGTTTTGGAAACACTTTAGGATAAGAAATAACGCATCATTCAAAATTAGCTTGTATCTCCTAAACAGCACGTTGTAACTCGAAAATCTTTGGTGTTGCGTGTATGTCTAAGCGTGTAGCCTCAAAAGAGAACGCACAGGAGAGTTTTCTCTCGAAAAAATATGTAAGAATACCACGTCATAAGGAAATACAGTGTTGCAAAGTAAAGAAAAATACGAACCTTTTGGAAACACTTAAACGTTACGAGAAGAAATAATGCATCATTGAAAATTAGCTTGTATCTCTTAAACAATACGTTGTAACTCGAAAAGATTTGGTGTTGCGTGTATGACTAAGCATGTAGCCTCAAAAGAGAGCGCACAGGAGAGTTTTCTCTCAAAAGAATATGTAAGAATACCACGTTATGAGGAAATACAGTGTTGCAGAGTAAAGAAAAATACGTGCATATTGGAAAAACTTTACGAGAAGAAATAACGCATCCTACAAAATTAGCTTGTATCTCCGAAACAACACCTTGTAACTCGAAAGGATTTGGTGTGGCGTGTACGTCAAACTTGTAGCCTCAAAAGAGAACCCACAAGAGAATTTTCATTGGTCAAAATTTGTCAGAAAACCACGTTTTAAGGAAATCCCGCATCGTGCGAAATTATCTGGTTTTTCCTAAACAACACGTTTTAACTCGAAAAGCTTTGGTGTTGCGTGTATGTCTAAGTGTTTAGCCTCAAAAGAGAACGCACAGGAGAGTTTTCTCACGAAAGAATATGTAAGAATTCCACGTTATAAGGAAATACAGTGTTGCAGAGTAAAGAAAAATACGTACGTATTGGAAAAACTTTACGAGAAGAAATAACGCATCCTACAAAATTAGCTTGTATCTCCTAAACAACACCTTGTAACTCGAAAGGATTTGGTGTGGCGTGTACGTCAAACGTGTAGCCTCAAAAGAGAACCCACAGGGGAATTTTCTTTGGTCAAAATTTGTCAGAAAATCTCGTTTTAAGGAAATCCCTCATCGTGGAAATTATATTGTTTTTCCTAAACAATACTTTGTAACTCGTAAAGCTTTGGTGTTGCGTGTATGTCTAAGAGTGTAGCTTCAAAAGAGAACGCACAGGAGAGTTTTCTCTCGAAAGAATATGTAAGAATACCATGTTATAAGGAAATACAGTGTTGCAGATTAAAGATCAATAGGTAGTTATTGTAAATACTTTACGAGAAAAAATAACGCATGGTACAAAATTAGCTTGTATCTCTTAAACAACACGTTGTAATTCGAAAATATTTGGTGTGGCGTGTATGTCTAAATGTGTAGCCTCAAAAGAGAACCCACAGGAGAATTTTCTTTAGTCAAAATTTTTCAGAAAACCACGTTTTAAGGTAATCCCTCATCGTGCGAAATTATCTTGTTTTTCCTAAACAGCACAATGTAACTCGAAAAGCTTTGGTGTTGCGTGTATGTCTAAGCATGTAGCATCAAAAGAGAGCGCACAGGAGAGTATTCTCTCGAAAGAATATGTAAGAATACCACGTTATAAGGAAATACAGTGTTGCAGAGTAAAGAAAAATACGTACGTATTGGAAAAACTTTATGAGAAGAAATAACGCATCGTACAAAATTAGCTAGTATCTCGTAAACAACACCTTGTAACTCGAAAGGATTTGGTGTGGCGTGTACGTCTAAATGTGTAGCCTCAAAAGAGAACCCAAAGGAGAATTTTCTTTGGTCAAAATTTGACAGAAAACCACGTTTTAAGGAAATCCCGCATCGTGCGAAATTATCTTGTTTTTCCTAAACAACACGTTGTAACTCGAAAAGCTTTGGTGTTGCGTGTATGTCTAAGCCTGTAGCCTCAAAGGAGAACGCACAGGAGAGTTTTCTCTCGAAAGAATATGTAAGAATACCACGTTATAAGGAAATACCGTGTTGAAGAGTAAAGATAAATAGGTAGTTATTGTAAATACTTTACGAGAAGAAATGACACATGGTACAAAATTAGATTGTATCTCCTAAACAACACGTTGGAATTCGAAAATATTTGGTGTGGCATGTACGTCTAAATGTGTAGCCTCAAAAGAGGACCGACAGGAGAATTTTCTTTCGTCAAAATTTTTCAGAAATCACGTTTTAATGAAATCCCTCATTGTGCGAAATTATCTTGTTTTTCCTAAACAACACATTGTAACTCGAAAAGCTTTGGTGTTGCCTGTATGTCTAAGCGTGTAGCCTCAAAAGACAATGCACAGGAGAGTTTTCTCTCGAAAGAATATGTAAGAATACAATGTTATAAGGAAATACAGTGTTGCAGAGTAAAGACAAATATGTACGTATTGGAAACACTTTATGAGAAGAAATAAAGCATCGTAAAAATTAAGCTTTTATCTCCTAAACAACACTTTGTAACTCGAAAGATTTGGTGTGGCGTGTACGTCTAAACGTGTAGCCTCAAAAGAGAACCCACAGGAGAATTTTCTTTCGTCAAAATTTGTCAGAAAACCATGTATTAAGGAAATCCCGTATCGTGCAAAATTATCTTGTTTTTCCTAAACAACACATTGTAACTCGAAAAGCTTTGGTGTTGCGTGTACGTCTATGCGTGTAGCCTCAAAAGAGAATGCACAGGAGAGTTTTCTCTCGAAAGAATATGTAAGAATACCACGTTATAAGTAAATACAGTGTTGCAGAGTAAAGATAAATAAGTAGTTATTGTAAATACTTTACGAGAAGAAATAACGCATATTACAAAAGAGTTTTCTCTCGAAAGAATATGTAAGACTACCAAGTTATAAGGAAATACAGTGTTGCAGAATAAAGACAAATATGTACGCATAGAAAACACTTTATGAGAAGAAATAACGCATCGTACAAAATTAGCTTGCATCTCCTAAACAACACGTTGTAACTCGAAAATATTTGGTGTGGTGTGTACGTCTAAACGTGTAGCCTCAAAAGAGAACCCACAGGAGAATTTTCTTCCGTCAAAATTTGTCTGAAAAACATTTTCTAAGGAAATCACGCATCGTGCGAAATTATCTTGTTTTTCCTAAACTACACGTTGCAACTTGAAAAGCTTTGGTGTTGCGTGTATGTCTAAGAATGTAGCCTCAAAAGAGAGCGCACAGGAGAGTTTTCTCTCGAAAGAATATGTAAGAAAACCACATTATAAGGAAATACAGTGTTGCAGAGTAAAGAAAAATACGTACGTATTGGAAAAACTTTACGAGAAGAAATAACGCATTTGTACAAAATTAGCTTGTATCTCCTAAACAACACCTTGTAACTCGAAAAGATTTTGTTTGGCATGTAAGTCTAAAGGTGTAGCCTCAAGAGAGAAGCCACCGGAGAATTTTCTTTGGTCAAAATTTGTCAGCAAGCCACGTTTTAAGGAAATCCCGCATCGTGCGAAATTATCTTGTTTTTCCAAAACAACACGTTGTAACTCGAAAAGCTTTGGTGTTGCTTGTATGTCTAAGCATGTAGCCTCAAAAGAGAATGCACAGGAGAGTTTTCTCTCGAAAGAATATGTAAGAATACCATGGTATAAGGAAATACAGTGTTGCAGAGTAATGACAAATACTTACGTATTGGAAACACGTTACGAACAGAAATAACGCATGGTACAAAATTAGCTTGTACCTCCTAAACAACTCGTTGTAACTCGAAAAGATTTGATGTGACGTTTGCATCTAAACGTGTAGCCTCAAAAGGGAACCCACAGGAGAATTTTCTTTCGTCAAAATTTTTCAGAATACCATGTTTTACGGAAATCCCACATCATGCGAAATTATCTTGTTTTTCCTAAACAACACGTTGTAACTCGAAAAGCTTTGGTGTTGCGTGTATGTCTAAGCTTGTAGCCTCAAAGGAGAACGCACAGGACAGTTTCCTGCGAAAGAATATGTAAGAATACCACGTTATGAGGAAATACAGTGTTGCAGAGTAAAGAGAAATACCTACGCATTGGTAACACTTTACAATAAGAAATAGTGCATTGTAAAAATTAGCTTGTATCTCCTAAACAACACGCTGTAACTCGAAAAGATTTGGTGTGGCGTGCATTTCTAAACGTGTAGCCTCAAAAGAGAACCCACAGGAGAATTTTCTTTGGTCAAAATTTGTCAGAAAACCAGGTTTTATGGAAATCCTGAAAAATTTTGACGAAAGAAAATTCTCCTATGGGTTCTCTTATGAGGCTACACGTTTAGACGTACACGCCACACCAATTCCTTTCGAGTTACAACGTGTTGTTTAGGAGATAGAAGCTACTTTTGTATGATGCGTTATTTCTTCTCGTAAAGTGTTTCCAATACGTATGTATTTGTCTTTACTCTGCAACACTGTATTTCCTTATAACTTGGTGTTCTTACATATTCTTTCAAGAGAAAACTATCCTGTGCCTTCTTTTTTGAGGCTACACACTTAGACATATGCGCAACACCAAAGTTTTTTGAGTTGCAACGTGTGGTTTAGGAAAAACCAGATAATTTCGCAAGATGTGGGATTTCCTTAAAACGTGATTGTCTGAAAAATTTTGAGGAAAGAAAATTCTCCTATGGGTTCTCTTTTGAGGCTACACGTTTAGACGTACACGCCACACCAAATCTTTCCGAGTTACAACGTGTTGTTTAGGAGATACAAGCTAATTTTGTACGATGCGCTATTTCTTCTCTTAAAGTGTTTCCAATACATATGTATTTGTCTTTACTCTGCAAAACTGTATTTCCTTATAATGTGGTATTCTTATATATTCGTTCGAGAGAAAACTCTCCTGTGCCTTCTCTTTTGAGGCTACACACTTAGGCATACACGCAACACGAAAGCTTTTCGAGTTACAACGTGTTGTTTAGGAAAAACAAGATAATTTCGCACGATGCGGGATTTCCTTAAAACGTGATTTTCTGAAAAATTTTGACGAAAGAAAATTCTCCTATGGGTTCTCTTTTGAGGCTACATGTTTAGAAGTACACGCCACACCAAATCTTTTCGAGTTACAACGTGTTGTTTAGGAGATACAAGCTAATTTTGTACGATGCGTTATTTCTTCTCGTAAAGTGTTTCCAATAGGTACGTATTTGTCTTTACTCTGCAACACTGTATTTCCTATTAACGTGGTATTCTTACATATTCTTTCGAGAGAAAACTCTCCTGTGCCTTCTCTTTTGAGGTTACACACTTAGACATACACGCAACACGATAGCTTTTCGAGTTACAAGGTGTTGTTTAGGAAAATCAAGATAATTTCGCACGATGCGGGATTTCCTTAAAATGTGATTTTCTGAAAAATTTTGACGAAAGAAAATTCTCCTATAAGTTCTCTTTTGAGGCTACACGTTTAGACGTACACGCCACACCAAATCTTTTCGAGTTACAACGTGTTGTTTAGAAGATACAAGCAAATATTTTATGATGCGTTATTTCTTCTCGTAACCTGTTTCCAATACGTACGTATTTGTCTTTACTATGCAACACTGTATTTCCTTATAACGTGGTATTCTTACATATTCTTTCGAGAGAAAACTTTCCTGTGTGTTCTCTTTGAGGCTACACGCTTAGACATACACGCAGCACCAAAGATTTTCGAGTTACAACGTGTTGTTTAGGAAAAACAAGATAATTTCGCACGATATGGGATTTCGTTAAAACCTGGTTTTCTGACAAATTTTGACCAAAGAAAATTCTCCTGTGGGTTCTCTTTTGAGGCTACACGTTTAGAGGAATATGCCACACCAAATCTTTTCGAGTTACAACGTGTTGTTTTGGAGATACAAGCTAATTTTGTAAGATACGTTATTTCTTCTCCTAAAGTGTTTCCAATACATACATATTTGTCTTTATTGTGCAACACTGTATTTCCTTATAACATGGTATTCTTGCATATTATTTTGAGAGAAAACTCTCCTGTGCCTTCACTTTTGAGGCTACATGCTTAGACATACACGAAACACCAAAGCTTTTCGAGTTACAACGTGTTGTTTAGGAAAAACAAGATAATTTCGCATGATGCGGGATTTCCTTAAAACGTGGTTTTCTGACAAATTTTGACGAAAGAAATTTCTCCTGTGGGTTCTCTTTTGAGGCTACATGTTTAGACGTACACACCACGCCAAATATTTTCGAGTTACAACGTGTTCTTTAGGAGAAACAAGCTAATTTTGTACGATGCATTATTTCTTCTCGTAAAGTGTTTCCAATACGTACGAATTTGTCTTTATTTTGCAACACTGTATTTCCTTATAACGTGGTATTCTTATATATTCTATCGAGAGAAAACTCTCCTGTGCATTCTCTTTTGAGGCTACATGCTTAGACATACACGAACACCAAAGCTTTTCGAGTTACAACGTGTTGTTTAGGAAAAACAAGATAAGTTCGCACGATGAGGGATTTCCTTAAAACGTGGTTTTCTGACAAATTTTGAAGAAAGAAAATTCTCCTGTGGGTTCTCTTTTGAGGCTACACGTTTAGACGCACACGCCACACCAAATATTTTCGAATTACAACGTGTTGTTTAGGAGATACAAGCTAATTTTGTACCATGCGTCATTTCTTCTCGTAAAGTATTTACAATTACTACCTATTTATCTTTACTCTGCAACACTGTATTTCCTTATAACGTGGTATTCCTACATATTCTTTCGAGAGAAAACTCTCCTGTGTCCTCTTTTGAGGCTACACGCTTAGACATACACGCAACACCAAACTTTTCGAGTTACAACGTGTAGTTTAGGAAAAACAAGGTAATTTCGCACGATGAGGTATTTCCTTAGAACATGGTTTTCTAACAAATTTTGACGAAAGAAAATTCTCTTGTGGGTTCTCTTTTGAGGCTACACGTTTAGACGTACACGCCACACGAAATCTTTTCGAGTTACAACGTGTTGGTTAGGAGATACAAGCTAATTTTGTACGATGCGTTATTTCTTCTCGTAAAGTGTTTCCAATACGTACGTATTTGTCTTTATGCTGCAACACTGTATTTCCTTATAACGTGGTATTCTTACATATTCTTTCAACAGAAACTCTCCCGTGAATTCTCTTTTGAGGCCACATGCTTAGACATACATGCAACACCAAAGCTTTTCGAATTACAACGTGTTGTTTAGGAGAAACAAGATAATTTCGCACGATGCGGGATTTCCACAAAACGTGGGTTTCTGACAAATTTTGACGAAGGAAAATCCTCCTGTGGTTTCTCTTTTGAGGCTACACGTTTAGCCGTACATGCCACACCAAATCCTTTCGAGTTACAACGTGTTGTTTAGGAGATACAAGCTAATTTTGTATGATGCATTATATCTTTTCGTAAGTTTTTTCCAATACTTACGTATTTGTCTTTAGTCTGCAACACTGTATTTCCTTATAACGTGGTATTCTCACATATTGTTTCGAGAGAATACTCTACTGTGCGTTCTCTTTTGAGGCTACAAGCTTAGATATACACGCAACACCAAAGCTTTTTTGAATTACAACGTGTTGTTTAGGAAAAACAAGATAATTTTGCAGGATGCAGGATTTCCTTAAAACGTGGTTTTCTCACAAATTTTGACGAAAGAAAATTCTCCTGTTCGTTGTCTTTGAGGCTACACTTTTAGACGTACACGCCAAACCAAATCTTTTCGAGTTACCACTTGTTGTTTAGGAGATACAAGTTAATAATTTATGATGCGTTATTTCTTCTCGTAAAGTGTTTCCAATATGTACGTTTTTGTCTTTACTCTGCAACACTGTATTTCCTTATAACGTGGTATTCTTACATGTTCTTCCGAGAGAAAACTCTCCTGTGCATTCTCTTTTGAGACTACACGCTTAGACATACACGCAACACCAAAGCTTTTCGAGTTACAACGTGTTGTTTAGGAAAAACAAATAATTTCGCACGATGCGGGATTTCCTTAAAACATGGTTTTCTGACAAATTTTGATGAAAGAAAATTCTCCTGTTGGTTCTCTTTTGAGGCTACACGTTTAGACTTACATGCCAAACCAAATCTTTTCGAGTTACAACGTGTTGTTTAGGAGATAAAAGCTAATTTTTAATAATGCATTATTTTTTCTAGTAAAGTGTTCTCAATATGTACATATTTGTCTTTACTCTGCAAAATTGTATTTCCTAATAGCGTGGTGTTCTTACATATTCGTTCGAGAGAAAACTCTCCTGTGCCTTCTCTTTTGAGGCTCCACGTTTAGACATACACGCAACACTAAAGCTTTTCGGGTTACCACATGTTGTTTAGGAAAAAGAAGATGATTTCGCACGATGCAGGATTTCCTTAAAACGTGGTTTTCTCAAAAATTTTGAAGAAAGAAAATTCACTGTGGGTTCTCTTTTGAGGCTACACGTTTAGACATACACGCCACACCAGATCTTTTTGAGTTACAACGTTTTGTTTAGGAGATACATGTTAATTTTTTACTATGCGTTAATTCTTCTAGTAAAGTGTTTCCAATACGTACGTGTTTATCTTTACTCTGCAACACTGTATTTCCTTATAACGTCATATTCTTACATATTCTTTCGAGAGAAAACTCTCCTTTGCGTTCTCTGTTGAGGCTACACGCTTAGACATACATGCAACACCAAAGCTTTTCGAGTTACAACGTGTTGTTTAGGAAAAACAAGATAATTTCGCACGATGCGAGATTTCCTTAAAACGTGGTTTCTGACAAATTTTGATGAAAGAAAACTCTCCTGTGGGTTCTCTTTTCAGGGTACACGTTTAGACATACACGTCACACCAAATGTTTTCGAGTAACAACGTGTTGTTTAGGAGATACAAGCTAATTTTGTAAGATGCGTTATTTCTTCTCGTAAAGTGTTTCCAATATGTACTTATTTGTCTTTACTCATCAAAATTTTATTTCCTTATAACGTGGTATTCTTACATATTCTTTCAAGAGAAAACTCTCCTGTGCCTTCTCTTTTGAGGCTCCACGCTTAGACATACGCGCAACACCAAAGCTTTTCGAGTTACAGCTTGTTGTTTAGGAAAAAGAAGATGATTTCGCACGATGCGGGATTTCCTTAAAACGTGGTTTTCTGAAAAATTTTAACGAAAGAAAATTCTCCTGTGGGTTCTCTTTTGAAGCTACACATTTAGACGTACACGCCGCACCAAATCTTTTCGAGTTACAACGTGTTGTTTAGGAGATACAAGCTAATTTTGTACGATGCGTTATTTCTTCTCGTAAAGTTTTCCAATACGTACATATTTTTCTTTACTCTGCAACACTGTATTTCCTTATAACTTGGTATTCTTACATATTCTTTTGAGAGAAAACTATCCTGTGCGTTCCCTTTTGAGGCTACACACTTAGACATACAGGCATCACCAAAGCTTTTCGAGTTACAACGTGTTGTTTATGAAAATCAAGATTATTTCGCACGATGCGTGATTTCCTTAAAATGTGGTTTTCTCACAAATTTTGACGAAAGAAAATTATCCTGTGGTTTCTCTTTTGAGTCTACACGTTTACACGTACACGCCACACCAAATCCTTTCGAGTTACCACGTGTTGTTTAGGAGATACAAGCTAATTTTTTATGATGCGTTATTTCTTCTCGTAAAGTGTTTCCAATACGTACTTATTTCTCTTTACTCTGCAACATTGTATTTCCCTATAACGTGGTATTCTTACATATTCTTTCGAGGGAAAACTCTCCTGTGTGTTCTCTTTTGAGGCTACATGCTTAGGCATACACGCAACGCCAAAGCTTTTCGAGTTACAACGTTTTGTTTAGGAAAAAGAAGATAATTTCGCACGATGCGAGATTTCCATAAAACGTGGTTTTCTGAAAAATTTTGACCAAAGAAAGTTCTCCTGTGCATTCTCTTTTGAGGCTACACGTGTAGTCGTAGGAGCCAAAACAAATCTTTTCGAGTTACAACGTGTTGTTTAGAAGATACAAGCTATTTTTTTTACGATGCATTATTTCTTCTCTTAAAGTGTTTCCAATACGTACGTATTTGTCTTTACTCTGCAACACTGTATTTCCTTATAACGTGGTATTCTTACATATTCTTTTGAGAGAAAACTCTCCTGTGCGTTCTCTTGTGAGGCTACACGCTTAGACATACACGCAACAGCAAAGCTTTTCGAGATACAATATGTTGTTTAGGAAAAACAAGATAATTTCGCACGATGCAAGATTTCCTTAAAACGTGGTTTCTGACAAATTTTGATGAAAGAAAATTCTCCTGTGTGTTCTCTTTTGAGGCTACAGGTTTAGACGTACATGTCACACCAGATCTTTTCGAGTTACAACGTGTTGTTTAGGAGATACAAGCTAATTTTGTATGAAGCAGTATTTCTTTTACTAAAGTGTTTCCAATATGTACTTATTTGTCTTTACTCTGCAAAATTGTATTTCCTTATAACGTGGTATTCTTACAGATTCTTTCGAGAGAAAACTCTCCTGTGCGTTCTCTTTTGAGGCCACGCCTTTAGACATACACGCAAAACCAAAGCTTTTCGAGTTACAACGTGTTGTTTAGGAAAAACAAGATAATTTTGCACGATGCGGGATTACCTTAAAACAAGGTTTTCTGACAAATTTTGACGAAAGAAAGTTCCCCTGTTGGTGTTCTTTTGAGTCAACACGTGTAGACGTACGAGCCACACCAAATCTTTTCTAGTTACAACGTGTTGTTTAGGAGATACAAGCAAATTTTGTACGATGCGTTATTTCTTCTCATAAAGTGTTTCCAATACGTACGTATTTGTCTTTACTCTGCAACACTGTATTTCCTTATAACGTGGTATTCTTACATATTCTTTCGAGGGAAAACTCTCCTGTGCTTTCTCTTTTGAGGCTACATGCTTAGACATACATGCAACCCCACAGCTTTTCGAGTTACAACTTGTTGTTTAGGAAAAACAAGATAATTTCGCAGGATGCGAGATGTCCATAAAACATGGTTTTCTGATATATTTTGACGAAAGAAAGTTCTCCTGTGGGTTCTCTTTTGAGGCTACACGTGTAGAGGTACGGGCCACACCAAATCTTTTCGAGTTGCAACGTGTTGTTTAGGAGATACAAGCTAATTTTGTACGATGCGTTATTTCTTCTCGTAAAGTGTATCCAATATGTACGTATTTGTCTTTACTCTGCAACACTGTATTTCCTTATAACATGGTATTCTTATATATTCTTTCGAGAGAAAACTCTCCTGTGCGTTCTCTTTTGAGGTGACACGCTTAGACATAAACGCAACACCAAAGCTTTTCGAGTTACAACGTGTTGTTTAGGAAAAACAAGATAATTTCGCACGGTGCGAGATTTCATTAAAACGTGGTTTCTGACAAATTGGATGAAGGAAAATTCTCCTGTGGGTTCTCTTTTGAGGCTGCGCGTTTAGACGTACACTTCACACCAAATCTTTTTGAGTTACAAGTTGTTGTTTAGGAGATACAAGCTAATTTTGTACGATGCGTTATTTCTTCTCGTAAAGTGTTTCCAATATGTACTTATTTGTCTTTATTCTGCAAAATTGTATTTCCTTTTAACGTGGTATTCTTACATATTCTTTCGAGAGAAAACTCTCCTGTGCCTTCCCTTTTGAGGCTCCATGCTTACACAAACACACAACGCCAAAGCTTTTTGAGTTACAATGTGTTGTTTAGGAAAAACAAGATTATTTCGCACGATGCCAGATTTCCATAAAACGTGGTTTTCTGAAAAATTTTGACGAAAGAAAGTTCTCTTGTGGGTTCTCTTTTGAGGCTACACGTGTGGAGGTATGAGCCACACCAAATCTTTTCGAGCTACAACGTGTTGTTTAGGAGATACAAGCTAATGTTGTACAATGCATTATTTCTTCTCTTAAAGTGTTTCCAATACGTACATATTTGTCTTTACTCTGCAACACTGTATTTCCTTATAACGTGGTATTCTTACATATTCTTTCGAGAGAAAACTCTCCTTTGAGTTCTCTTTTGAGGTTACACGCTTAGACATACACGCAACACCAAAGCTTTTCGAGTTACAACGTGTTCTTTAGGAAAAACAAGATAATTTCGCACGATGCGAGATTCCCTTAAAACGTGGTTTCTGACAAATTTTGACGAAAGAAAATTCTCCTGTGGGTTCTCTTTTGAGGCTACACGTTTAGACGTACACGTCACACCAAATCTTTTCGAGTTACAACGTGTTGTTTAGGAGATACAAGCTAATTTTGTACGATGCGTTATTTCTTCTCGTAAAGTGTTTCCAATATGTACTTATTTGTCTTTACTCTGCAAAATTGTCTTTCCTTATAACGTGGTATTCTTACATATTCTTTCGAGAGAAAACTCTCCTGTGCCTTCTCTTTTGAGGCTCCATGCTTACACAAACACGCAACGCCAAAGCTTTTTGAGTTACAATGTGTTGTTTAGGAAAAACAAGATAATTTCCCACGATGCCAGATTTCCATAAAACGTGGTTTTCTGAAAAATTTTGACGAAAGAAAGTTCTCCTGTGGGTTCTTTTTCGAGGCTACACGTGTAGAGGTAAGAGCCATACCAAATCTTTTCGAGTTACAACGTGTTATTTAGGAGATACAAGCTAATGTTGTACGATGCGTTATTTCTTCTCTTAAAGTGTTTCCAATAAGTACATATTTGTCTTTACTCTGCAACACTGTATTTCCTTATAACGTGGTATTCTTAAATATTCTTTCGAGAGAAAACTCTCCTGTGAGTTCTCTTTTGAGGCTACAAACTTAGACATACAGGCAACACCAAAGCTTTTCCAGTTACAACCTATTGTTTAGGAAAAACAAGATAATTTTGCACGATGCGAGATTTCTTTAAAACGTGGTTTCTGACAAATTTTGATGAAAGAAAATTCTCCTGTGGGTTCTCTTTTGAGGCTACACATGTAGACGTACACGTCACACCAAATCTTTTCGAGTTACAACGTGTTGTTTAGGAGATACAAGCTAATTTTCTACGATGCGTTATTTCTTCTCATAAATTGTTTCCAATACGTACTTATTTGTATTTAGTCTGCAACACTGTATTTACTTATAACGTGGTATTCTTACATATTCTTTGAGGGAAAACTCTCCTGTGCGTGCTCTTTAGAGGCTACATGCTTAGACATACATGCAACGACAACGATTTTCGAGTAACAACGTGTTGTTTAGTAAAAACAAGATAATTTCGCACGATGCGAGATTTCCATAAAACGTGGTTTTCTGAAAAATTTTGACGAAAGAAAATTCTCCTGTGGGTTCTCTTTTGAGGCTACACGTGTAGGGGTACGAGCCACACTAAATCTTATCGAGTTACAAGGTGTTGTTTAGGAGATACAAGCTAATTTTGTACGATGCTTTAATTCTTCTCGTAAAGTGTTTCCAATACGTATGTATTTGTCTTTACTCTGCAACACTGTATTTCCTTATAACGTGGTATTCTTACATATTCTTTGGAGAGAAAACTCTCCTGTGTGTTCTCTTTTGAGGCTACATGCTTAGACATACACGCACCACCAAAGCTTTTCGAGTTACAACGTGTTGTTTAGGAAAAACAAGATAATTTCGTACGATGCGAGAATTCCATAAAACGTGGTTTCTGACAAATTTTGATGAAAGAAAATTCTCCTGTGGGTTCTCTTTTGAGGCTACACATTTAGACGTACACGTCACACCAAATCTTTTTGTTGTTTAGGAGATACAAGCTAATTTTCTACGATACGTTATTACTTATTGTAATGTGTTTCCAATAAGTTCTTATTTCTCTTTACCCTGCAAAATTGTATTTTCTTATAACGTGGTATTCTTACATATTCTTTCAAGAGAAAACTCTCCTGTGCCTTCTCTTTTGAGGCTCCACGCTTACACATACACGCAACACCAAAGCTTTTCGAGTTACAACATGTTGTTTAGGAAGAAGATGATATCGCACGATGCGGGATTTCCTTAAAACGTGGTTTTCTGACAAATTTTGACGAAAGAAAATTCTCCTTTGGGTTCAATTTTGAGGCTACATTTTTAGATGTACACGCCACACCAAATTTTTTCGAGTTACAACGTGTTGTTTAGGAGATACAAGCTAATTTTGTACGATGCGTTAATTCTTCTAGTAAAGCGTTTCCAATATGTATGTATTTGTCTTTATGCTGCAACACTGTATTTCCTTATCACGTGGTTTTCTTACATATTGTTTCGAGAGAAAACTATACTGTGCATTCCTTTTTGAAGCTACACACTTAGACATACAGGCAACACCAAAGCTTTTCGAGTTACAACGTGTTTTTATGAAAAACAAGATAATTTCGCACGATGCGAGATTTCCTTAAAACGTGGTGTTCTGACAACTTTTGAGGAAAGAAAATTCTCCTGTGGGTTCTCTTTTGAGGCTACACGTTTAGAAGTGCACGCAATACCGAATCATTTCGAGTTACCATGTGTTGTTCAGGAGATACAAGCTAATTTTGTACGATGCGTTATTTCTTCTTGTAAAGTGTTTCCAATAAGTATGTATTTTCTTTAGTGTGCAATACTGTATTTCCTAATAACGTGGTATTCTTACATATTCTTTTGACAGAAAACTCTCCTGTGCCTTCTCTTTTGAGGCTACACGCTTAGAAATACACGCAACACCAAAGATTTTCGAGTGACACCGTGATGTTTAGGAAAAACAAGATAATTTCGCACGATGTGGGATTTCCTTAAAACGTGGTTTTCTGACAAATTTTGACGAAAGAAAATTTTCCTGTGGGTTCGCTTTTGAGGCTGCACATTTAGATGTACACACCACACCAAATCTTTTCGAGTTACAACGTGCTGTTTAGGAGTTACAAGCTAATTTTTTATGATGCATTATTTCTTCTCGTAAAGTTTAAGTGTTTCCAATATGTACATATTTGTGTTTACTCTGCAACATTGTATTTCCTCATAACGTGGTATTCTTACATATTCTTTCGAGAGAAAACTGTCCTGTGCGTTCTCTTTTGAGGCTACACGCTTAGATATACACGCAACACCAAAGCTTTTCGAGTTACAACGTGTTGTTTAGGAAAAACAAGATAATTTCGCATGATGTGGGATTTTCTAAAATCGTGGTTTTCTGAAAAAAAATTGACCAAAGAAAATACTCCTGTGGGTTCTCTTTTGAGGCTACACGTTTAGATGTACACGTCACACCAAATCTTTTCGAATTATAACGTGTAGTTTAGGAGATACATGCTAATTTTGTACGATGCATTCTTTATTCTCGTAAAGTGTTTCCAATATGTACGTATTTGTCTTTACTCTGCAACACTGTATTTCCTTATAACGTGGTATTCTTGCATATTCTTTCGAGAGAAAATTCTCCTGTGCCTTCTCATTTGAGGCTACATGCTTAGACATACACGCAAAACCAAATCTTTTTGATTTACACGTGTTGATTAGGAAAAACAATATAATTTCGCATGATGCGGGCTTTCCTTAAAACGTGGTTTTCTTACAAATTTTGACGAAAGAAAATTGTCCTGTGGGTTCTCTTTTGAGGCTACACGTTTAGACGTACACGCCACACCAAATCATTTCGAGTTAAAACGTGTTGTTTAGGAGATACAAGCTTGTACGAAGCGTTATTTCTTCTCGTAAAGTGTTTCCAATACGAACGTATTTGTCTTTACTCTGCAACACTGTATTTCCTTATAACGTGGTATTCTTACATATTCTTTCGAGAGAAAACTCTCCTGTGCGTTCTCTTTTGAAGGCTACATGCTTAGACATACATGCAACACCAAAGCACACGAGTTACAACGTGTTGTTTAGGAAAAACAAGATAATTTCGCACGATGCGGGATTTCCTAAAATCGTGGTTTTCTGAAAAAATTTTGACGAAAGAAAATACTCCTGTGGGTTCTCTTTTGAGGCTACACGTTTAGATGTACACGCCACACCAAATCTTTTCGAGTTATAACGTGTAGTTTAGGAGATACAAGCTAATTTTTTACGATGCATTATTTCTTCTTGTAAAGTGTTTCCAATATGTACGTATTTGTCTTTACTCTGCAACACTGTATTTCTTTTTAACGTGGTATTCTTACATTTTCTTTAAGGGAAAACTCTCTTCCTATGCCTTCTCTTTTGAGGCTACATGCTTAGACATACTCGCAACACCAAAGCTTTTCGAGTTACGACCGGTTGTTTAGGAAAAACAAGATAATTTCGCATGATGCTGGATTTCCTTAAAATGTGGTTTACTGACCAATTTTGACGAAAGAAAAAATTCTCCTGTGGCTTCTCTTTTGAGGCTACATGTTTAGACATATAGGCCATACCAAATCATTTCGAGTTACAACGTGTTGTTTAGGAGATACAAGCTAATTTTGTACGATGCGTTATTTCTTCTCTTAAAGTGTTTCCAATACGTACGTATTTGTTTTTACTCTGCAACACTGTATTTCCTTATAACGTGGTATTCTTACATATTCTTTCGAGAGAAAACTCTCCTGTGAGTTCTCTTTTGAGGCTACAAGCTTAGACATACAGGCAACACCAAAGATTTTCCAGTTACAACCTGTTGTTTAGGAAAAACAAGATAATTTTGCACGATGCGAGATTTCTTTAAAACGTGGTTTCTGACAAATTTTGATGAAAGAAAATTCTCCTGTGGGTTCTCTTTTGAGGCTACACGTTTAGACGTACACGTCACACCAAATCTTTTCGAGTTACAGCGTGTTGTTTAGGAGATACAAGCTAATTTTGTACGATGCGTTATTTCTTCTTGTAAGTGTTTCCAATATGTACTTATTTGTCTTTACTCTGCAAAATTGTATTTCCTTATAACATGGTATACTTACCTATTCTTTTGAGAGAAAACTCTCCTGTGCCTTCTCTTTTGAGGCTCCATGCTTACACATACACGCAACACCAAAACTTTTCGAGTTACAACATGTTGTTTAGGAAAAACAAGATGATTTCGCACGATGCGGGATTTCCTTAAAACGTGGTTTTCTGAAAAATTTTGACGAAAGAAAATTCTCCTGTGGGTTCTCTTTTGAGGCTACACGTTTAGACGTACATGCCATACCAAATCTTTTCGAGTTACAACGTGTTGTTTAGGAGATACAAGTTAATTTTTTACGTTGCGTTAATTCTTTTTGTAAAGTGTTTCCCATACGTACATATTTGTCTTTATTCTGCAACATTGTATTTCCTTATAAGGTGGAATCCATGCATATTCTTTTGAGAGAAAACTATCGTGTGCCTTCCCTTTTGAGGCTACACACTTAGACATACAGGCAACACCAAAGCTTTTCGAGTTACAACGTGTTGTTTATGAAAAACAAGATAATTTCACAAGATGCGGGATTTCCTTAAAACGTGGTTTTAGGAAAAATTTTGACGAAAGAAAATTCTCCTGTGGGTTCTCTTTTGAGGCTACCTGTATAGACGTACACACCACACCAAATCCTTTCGAGTTACCACGTGTTGTTTAGGAGATACAAGCTAATTTTGTACGATGCGTTATTTTTTCTCGTAAAGTGTTTCCCTTATGTACATATTTGTCTTTACTCTGCAACACTCTTTTTCCTTATGACATTGTATTCTTACATGTTCTTTCGAGAGAAAACTCTCCTGTGCATTCTCTTTAGAGACTACAATCTCAGATATTCACACAACACCAAAGCTTTTCGAGTTACAACGTGTTGTTAAGGAAAAACAAGATAATTTTGCACGATGTGGGATTTCCTTAAAACGTGGTTTTTTGACAAATTTTGACGAAAGAAAGTTCTCCTGTAGGTTCTCTTTTGAGGCTACACGTGTAGAGGTACGAGCCACACCAAATATTTTTGAGTTACAACGTGTTGTTTAGGAGATACAAGCAAATATTGTATGATGCGTTATTTCATCTCGTAAAGTGTTTCCAATATGTACTTATTTGTCTTTACTCTGCAACAATGTATTTCCTTATAACGTGGTATTCTTACATATTCTTTCGAGGGAAAACTCTCCTGTACATTCTCTTTTGAGGCTAGATGCTTAGACAAACACGCAACTCCAAAGCTTTTCGAGTTACCACGTGTTGTTTAGGAAAAAGAAGGAAATTTTGCACGATGCGAGATTTCCATAAAACGTGGTTTTCTGAAAAATTTTGACGAAAGAAAATTCTCCTGTGGGTTCTATTTTGATGCTACACGTTTAGACACACACGCCACACCAAATCTTTTCGGGTTATAACGTGTTGTTTAGGAGATACAAGCTAATTTTGTACGATGCGTTATTTCTTCTCTTAAAGATTTCCAATACGTACGTAGTTGTCTTTACTCTGCAACACGGTATTTCCTTATAACGTGGTATTCTTACATATTCTTTCGAGAGAAAACTCTCCTGTGCGTTCTCTTTTGAGGCTACAAGCTTAGAAATACACGCAACACCAAAGCTTTTCGAGTTACAACGTGTTGTTTAGGAAAAACAAGATAATTTCGCACGATGCGAGATTTATTAAAATGTGGTTTTCTGACAAATATTGACGAAAGAAAATTCTCCTATGGGTTTTCTTTTGAGGCTACACGTTTAGTCATACATGCCACACCAAGTCTTTTCGAGTTACAACGTGTTGTTGAGGAGATACAAGCTATTTTTTACGATGTGTTATTTTTTCTCATAATGTTAAAGTGTTTCCAATATGTACGTATTTGTCTTTACTCTGCAACACTGTATTTCCTTATAACGTGGTATTCTTACATATTCTTTCTAGAGAAAACTCTCCATTGCCTTCTCTTTTGAGGCTACACGCTAAGACTTACACGCAACACCAAAGCTTTTCGAGTTACAACATGTTGTTTAGGAAAAACAAGATAATTTCACACGATGAGGGATTTCCTTAAAACGTGGTTTTCTGACATATTTTGATGAAAGAAAATTCTCCTGTGGGTTCTCTTTTGAGGCTACACGTTTAGGTGTACACGCCCCACCAAATCTTTTCAAGTTACAACGTGCTGTTTAGGAGATACAAGCTAATTTTGTACGATGCATTATTTTTTCTCATAAAGTTTAAGTGTTTCTAATAAGTGCGTATTTGTCTTTACTCTGCAACACTGTATTTCCTTATAACGTGGTATTCTTACATATTCTTTTGAGAGAAAACTCTCCTGTGCCTTCTCTTTTGAGGCTACACGCCTAGACATACACGCAACACCAAAGCTTTTCGAGTTACGATGTGTTGTTTAGGAAAAACAAGATAATTTTGCACAATGCGGGATTTCCTTAAAACACGTTTTTCTGGCAAATTTTGACGAAAAAAAATTCTCCTGTGGGTTCTCTTTTAAGCCTACATGTTTAGTTGTAAACGCCAGACCAAATCTTTTCCATTTACAACGTGTTGTTTAGGAGATATAAGCTAATTTTAAATGATGCGTTATTACTTCTCGTAAAGTTTAAGTGTTTCTAATTAGTAGGTATTTGTCTTTACTCTGCCACACTGTATTTCCTTATAACGTGGTATTCTTACATATTGTTTTGAGTGAAAACTCTCCTGTGCCTTCTCTTTAGAGGCTACACGCTTAGACATACACGCAACACCAAAGCTTTTCGAGTTAAGATGTGTTGTTTAGGAAAAACAAGATAATTTTGCACGATGCGGGATTTCCTTATAACATGGTTTTCTGACAAAATTTGATGAAAGAAAATTCTCCTGTGGGTTCTCTTTTGAGGCTACACGTTTAGAATTACACGACACACCAAATCTTTTTAAGTTACAACGTGCTGTTTAGGAGATACAAGCTAAATTTGTATGATAAGTTATTTCTTCTCATAAAGTTTAAGTGTTTCCAATAAGTAAGTATTTGTCTTTACTCTGCAACACTGTATTTCCTTATAACGTGGTATTCTTACATATTCTTTTGAGAGAAAACTCTCCTGTGCCTTCTCTTTTGAGGCTACACGCTTAGACATACACGCAACACCAAATCTTTTCGAGTTACAACGTGTTGATTAGGAAAAACAAGATAATTTCACACGATGCGAGATTTCCTTAAAACGTGGATTTCTGACAAATTTGGAAGAAAGAAAATTCTCCTGTGGGTTCTCTTTTGAGGCTACACGTTTAGACGTACACGCCACACCAAATCATTTCGAGTTAAAACGTGTTGTTTAGGAGATACAAGCTTGTACAAAGCATTATTTCTTCTCCTAAAATGTTTCCAAAACGTACGTATTTGTCTTTGCTCTGCAACACTGTATTTCCTTATAACGTGGTATTCTTACATATTCTTTCGAGAGAAAAGTCTCCTGTGCCTTCTCTTTTGAGGCTACACGATTAGATATACAAGCAACGCCAAAGCTTTTCGAGTTACGATGTTTTGTTTAGGAAAAACAAGATAATTTCGCACGATGCGGGATTTCCTTAAAACGTGGTTTTCTGATAAATTTTGACGAAAGAAAATTCTCCTGTGGGTTCTCTTTTGATGCTACACGTTTAGACGCACACGCCACACCAAATATTTTCGAGTTACAACGTGTTGTTTAGGAGATACAAGCTAATTTTTTATGATGCGTTATTTCTTCTCCTAAAGTGTTTCCAATACGTATGTACTTGTCTTTACTCTGCAACACTGTAGTTCCTATTTACGTGGTATTCTTACATATTCTTTTGAGAGAAAACTCTCCGTTGCCTTCTCTTTTGAGGCTACACGCTAAGACATACACAAAACACCAAAGCTTTTCGATTTACAACGTGTTGTTTAGGAATAACCAGATAATTTCGCATGATGCGGGATTTCCTTAAACCGTGGTTTTCTGACAAATTTTGACGCAAGAAAATTCTCCTGTGGGTTCTCTTTTGAGGCTACACGTTTAGAAGTACACGCCACACCAAATCATTTCTAGTTACAACGTGCTGTTAAGAGATACAAGCTAATTTTGCACGACGCATTATTTCTTCTCGTAAAGTTTAAGTGTTTCCAATATGTATGGATTTGTCTTTATTCTGCAACACTGTATTTCCTTATAACGTGGTATTGTTACATATTGTTTCCAGAGAAAACTCTCCTGTGCCTTCTCTTTTGAGGCTACACGCATAGACATACACGCAACACCAAAGCTTTTCGAGTTACAACGTGTTGTTTAGGAAAAACAAGATTTTTCGCACGATGCGTGATTTCCTTAAAACGTGGTTTTGTGACAAATTTTGACGAAAGAAAATTTTCCTGTGGGTACTCTTTTGAGGCTACACCTTTAGACGTACACGCCACACCAAATGTTTTCGAGTTACAATGTGTTGTTTAGGAGATACAAGCTAATTTTTTTACTATGCGTTATTTCTCCTCGTAAAGTGTTTCCAATAAGTACATATTTGTCTTTACTCTGCAACACTGTATTTCTTTATATTGTGGTATTCTTACATATTCTTTCGAGAGAAAACTCTCCAGTGCATTCTCTTTTGAGGCTACATGCTTAGACATACACGCAACACCAAGCTTTTCTAGTAACGACGTGTTGTTTAGGAAAAACAAGATAATTTCGCACGATGCGGGATTTCCTTAAAACGTGGTTTTCTGAAAAATTTTGACGAAAGAAAATTCTCCTGGGGGTTCTCTTTTAAGGCTACACATTTAGACGTACATGCCAAACCAAATCTTTTCGAGTTACAACGTGCTGTTTAGGAGATACAAGCTAATTTTGTATGATAAGTTATTTCTTCTCGTAAAGTTTAAGTGTTTCCAATACGTACGTATTTGTCTTTAGTCTGCAACACTGTATTTCTTTATAACGTGGTATTCTTACCTATTCTTTTGAGAGAAAACTCTCCTGTGCCTTCTCTTTTGAGGGTACATGCTTAGACAAACACACAACATCAGAGCTTTTCGAGTTACGATGTGTTGTTTTGGAAACACAAGATAATTTCGCACGATGCGGGATTTCCTTAAAAAATTGTTTTCTGACAAATTTTGACGAAAGAAAATTCTTCTGTGGGTTCTCTTTTGAGGCTACACGTTTAGACGTACATGCCATGCCAAATCATTTCGAGTTACAACGTGTTGTTTAGGAGATACAAGCTAATTTTGTTTGATGCGTTATTTCTTCTCGTAAAGTGTTTCCAATACATACATATTTTTCTTGACTCTGCAACACTGTATTTCCTAATAACGTGGTATGCTTACATATTCTTTCGAGAGAAAACACTCCTGTGCGTTCTCTTTTGAGGCTACACGCTTAGACATACACTAAACACCAAAGCTTTTCGAGTTACAACGTGTTCTTTAGGAAAAACAAGATAATTTCGCACGATGCGGGATTTCCTTAAAACGTGGTTTTCTGAAAAAATTTTGACGAAAGAAAATTCTCCTGTGGGTTCTCTTTTCAGGCTACATGTTTAGACGTACACGCCATACGAAATCTTTTCGATTTACAACGTGTAATTTAGGAGATACAACGTAATTTTGTACGATGCGTTATTTCTTCTTGTAAAGTGTTTCGAATACGTACGTATTTGTCTTTACTCTGCAACACTGTATTTCCATATAACGTGATATTCTTACGTATTCTTTCGAGAGAAAACTCTCCTGTGCCTTCTCTTTTGAGGCTACACGCTTAGACATACATACAACACCAAAGCTTTTCGAGTTACAAAGTGTTCTTTAGGAAAAACAAGATAATTTCGCACAATGCGGGATTTCCTTAAAACGTGGTTTTCAGACCAATTTTGACTAAAGAATATTCTCCTGTGGGTTCTCCTTTGAGGCTACACGTTTAGACATACAAGCCACATCAAATCTTTCTGAGTTACAATGTGTTGTTTAGGAGATACAAGCTAATTTTGTATGATGCGTTATTTCTTCGTGTAAAGTGTTTCCAATACGTATGTATTTGCTTTACTCTGCAACACTGTCCTTCCTTATAACGTGGTATTCTTACATATTCTTTCGAGAGAAAACTCTCCTGTGCGTTCTCTTTGGGGATACAAGCTTAGACATACACGCAACACCAAAGCTTTTCGAGTGACAACGTGTTGTTTACGAAAAACAAGATAATTTAGCACGATGCGGGATTTCCTTAAAACGTGGTTTTCTGAAAAAAAATTTGACGAAAGAAAACTCTCCTGTGGGTTCTCTTTTGAGGCTACACGTTTAGATGTACACGCCACACCAAATCATTTCGAGTTACAACGTGTAGCTTAGGAGAAACAAGCTAATTTTGTATGATGCGTTATTTCTTCTTGTAAAGAGTTTCCAATAATTACGTATTTGTCTTTACTCTGCAACACTGTATTTCCTTATAACTTGGTATTCTTACATATTCTTTCAAGAGAAAACTCTCCTGTGCCTTCTCTTTTGAGGCTTCGCGCTTAGACATTCACGCAACAGCAAAGCTTTTCGAGTTACAACGTGTTCTTTAGGAAAACCAAGATAATTTCGCACGATGCGGGATTTCCTTAAAACGTGGTTTTCTGACTAATTTTGACTAAAGAATATTATCCTGTGGGTTCTCCTTTGAGGCCACACGTTTAGACGTACAAGCCACATCAAATCTTTCCGAGTTACAACGTATTGTTTAGGAGATACAAGCTAATTTTGTATGATGCGTTATTTCTTCTTGTACAGTGTTTCCAATACGTATGTATTTGCTTTACTCTGCAACACTGTAATTCCTTATAACGTGGTATTCTTACATATTATTTCGAGAGAAAACTCTCCTGTGCATTCCCTTTTGTGGCTACATGCTTAGACATACATGCAACACCAAAGCTTTTCGAGTAACAACGTGTTGTTTAGGAAAAACAAGATAATTTTGCACGATGCGGGATTTCCTTAAAACGTGGTTTTCTGAAAAAATTTTGATGAAAGAAAATACTCCTGTGGGTTCTCTTTTGAGGCTACACGTTTATACGTACACCCCACACCAAATCTTTTCGAGTTATAACGTGTAGTTTAGGAGATACAAGCTAATTTTGTACGATGCATTATTTCTTCTTCTAAAGTGTTTGCAATACATAGGTATTTGTCTTTACTCTGCAACACTGTATTTCCTTATAACGTGGTATTCTTACATATTCTTTAGAGAGAAAACTCTCCTGTGCCTTCTCTTTTGAGGCTACACGCTTAGACATACACGCAACACCAAAGCTTTTCGAGTTACGACGTGTTGTTTAGGAAAAACAAGATAATTTCGCTAGATGTGGGATTTCCTTAAAACGTGGTTTACTGACCAATTTTGACGAAAGAAAATTCTCCTGTGTGGTTCTCTTTTGAGGCTACACGTTTAGAAGTACACGCCACACCAAATCTTTTCGAGTTACAACGTGCTGTTAGGAGATACAAGCTAATTTTGTATGATGCATTATTTCTTCTCATAAAGTTTAAGTGTTTCCAATATATATGTATTTGTCTTTACTCTGCAACACTGTATTTCCTGATAACGTGGTATTCTTACATATTCTTTGGAGAGAAAACTCTCCTGTGCATTCCCTTTTGTGGCTACATGCTTAGACATACATGCAACACCAAAGCTTTTGGAGTTACAACGTGTTGTTTAGGAAAAACAAGATAATTTCGCACGATGCGGGATTTCCTTAAAACGTGGTTTTCTGACAAATTTTGACCTAAGAATATTCTCCTGTGGGTTCTTTTTTGAGGCTACACTTTTAGACGTACAAGCCACATCAAATATTTCCGAGTTACAACGTGTTGTTTAGGAGGTACAAGCTAATTTTGTACGATGCATTATTTCTTCTCGTAAAGTTTAAGTGTTTCCAATATGTACGTATTTGTCTTTTCTCTGCAACACTGTATATCCTTATAAGGTGGTATTCTTACATATTCGTTCGAGAGAAAACTCTCCTGTGCCTTCTCCTTTGAGGCTACATGATTAGACATACACACAAAACCAAAGCTTTTCGAGTTACGAAGTGTTGTTTAGGAAAAACAAGATAATTTCGCACGATGCAGTATTTCCTTAAAATGTGGTTTTCTAACAAATTTTGACCAAAGAAAATTCTCCTGTGGGTTCTCTTTTGAGGCTACACGTTTAGACGTACTCGCCACACCAAATCATTTTGAGTTAAAACGTGTTGTTTAGGAGATACAAGCTTGTACGAAGCATTATTTCTTCTCGTAAAATGTTTCCAATATATACGTATTTGTCTTTAATCTGCAACACTGTATTTCCTTATAACATGGTATTCTTACATATTCTTTCGAGAGAAAACTCTCCTGTGCCTTCTCTTTTGAGGCTACACGCTTAGACATACACGCAACACCAAAGATTTTCGAGTCAGGACGTTTTGTTTAGGAAAAAATAGATAATTTCGCACAATGCCGGATTTCCTTAAAATGTGGTTGTCTGAAAAATTTTGAAGAAAGAAAATTCTACTGTGGGTTCTCTTTTGAGGCTACACGTTTAGACGCACATGCCACACCAAATCTTTTCGAGTTACAACGTGTTGTTTAGGAGATACAAGCTAATTTTGTACGATAAGTTATTTCTTCTCGTAAAGTTTAAGTGTTTCCAATATGTATGTATTTGTCTTTACTCTGCAACACTGCATTTCCTTATAACGTGGTATTCTTACATATCCTTTCGAGAGAAAACTCTCCTGTGCCTTCTCTTTTGATGCTACACGCTTAGAAATACACGCAACACCAAAGCTTTTCAAGTTACAACGTGTTGTTTAGGAAAAACAAGATAATTTCGCACGATGCGGGATTTCCTTAAAATGTGGTTTTCTGACAAATATTGACGAAAGAAAATTCTCCTATGGGTTCTCTTTTGAGGCTACACATTTTGTCATATATGCCGCACCAAATCCTTTCGAGTTACAACGTGTTGTTTAGGAGATACAAGCTATTTTTTACGATGTGTTATTATTTCTCATAAAGTTTAAGTTTTTCCATTACGTACTTATTTGTCTTTACTCTGCAACACTTTATTTCCTTATAACGTGGTATTCTTACATATTCTTTCGAGAGAAAACTCTCCATTGCCGTCTCTTTTGAGTCTACACGCTAAGACTTACACGCAACACCAAAGCTTTTCGAGTTACAACGTGTTGTTTAGGAAAAACAAGATAATTACACACGATGCGGGATTTCCTTAAAACGTGGTTTTCTGACAAATTTTGAGGAAAGAAAATTCTCTTGTGGGTTCTCTTTTGAGGCTACACGTTTAGATATACACGCCACACCAAATCTTTTCAAGTTACAACGTGCTGTTTAGGAGATACAAGCTAATTTTGTATGATGCATCATTTCTTCTCGTAAAGTTTAAGTGTTTCCAATAAGTGCTTATTTGTCTTTACTCTGCAACACTGTATTTCCTTATAATGTGGTATTCTTACATATTCTTTCGAGAGAAAACTCTCCATTGCCGTCTCTTTTGAGGCTACACGCCTAGACATACACGCAACACCAAAGCTTTTCGAGTTACGATGTGTTGTTTAGAAAAAAACAAGATATTTTCGAACGATGAGGGATTTCCTTAAAACATGGTTTTCTGACAAATTTTGACGAAGAAAATTCTCCTGTGGGTTCTCTTTTAAGGCTACATGTTTAATTGTAAACGCCACACCACATCGTTTCGAGTTACAACGTGTTGTGTAGGTGATATAAGCTAATTTTGTATGATGCTTTATTTCTTCTCTAATGTTTAAGTGTTTCCAATACATACGTAATTGTCTTTACTCTGCAACACTGTATTTCCTTATAACGTGGTATTCTTACATATTGTTTCGAGAGAAAACTCTCCTGTGCCTTCTCTTTTGAGGCTACATGCTTAGACATACACGCAACACCAAAGCTTTATGCGTTAAGATGAGTTGTTTAGGAAAAAGATAATTTTGCAAGATGCAGGATTTCCTTAAAACATGGTTTTCTGACAAATTTTGACAAAGAAAATTCTCCTGTGGGTTCTCTTTTGAGGCTACACGTTTAGACTTACACGCCACACCAAGTCTTTTCGAGTTACAACGTGTTGTTTAGGAGATACAAGCTAATTTTTTACGATAAGTTATTTCTTCTCGTAAAGTTTAAGTGTTTCCAATACGTATGTATTTGTCTTTATCTGCAACACTGTATTTCCTTATAACGTGGTATTCTTACATATTCTTTCGAGAGAAAACTCTCCTGTGCCTTCTCTTTTGAGGCTACACGGTTAGACATACACGCAACACCAAAGCTTTTCGAATTACAACGTGTTGTTTAGGCAAAACAAGATAATTTGTCACGATGCAGGATTTCCTTAAAACGTGGTTTTCTGACAAATTTTGACGAATGAAAATTCTCCTGTGGGTTCTCTTTTGAGGCTACATGTTTAGACATACACGCCATACCAAATATTTTCGAGTTACAACGTGTTGTTTAGGAGATACAAGCTTATTTTGTACGATGCGTTATTTCTACTCCTAAAGTTTCTCCAATGCATACATATTTGTCTTTACTCTGCAAAACTGTATTTCTTTATAACGTGGTATTCTTACATATTCTTTGAGAGAAAACTCACCTGTGCCTTCTCTTTTGAGGCTACACGCTTAGACATACACACAACACCAAAGCTTTTCAAGTTACAACATGTTGATTAGGAAAAACAAGATAATTTCGCACGATGCGGGATTACCTTAAAACATGGTTTTCTGACAAATTTTGACGAAAGAAAATTATCCTGTCGGTTCTCTTTTGAGGCTACACGTTTAGACGTACACGCCCCACCAAATCTTTTCGAGTTACAACGTGTTGTTTAGGAGATACAAGCTAATTTTTACGATGCGTTATTTCTTCTCGGAACGTGTTTCCAATAAGTATGTATTTGTCTTTACTCTGCAGCATTCGATTTCCTTATAACGTGGTATTCTTACATATTTTTTCGAGACAAAACTCTCCTGTGCGTTCTCCTTTGAGGCTACATGCTAAGACATACTCACAACACCAATGCTTTTCATGTTACAACATGTTGTTTAGGAAAAATAAGATAATTTCGCACGATATGGGATTTCCTTAAAACGTGGTTTTCTGACAAATTTTGACCTAAGAATATTCTCCTGTAGGTTCTCTTTTGAGGCTACACGTTTAGATGTACACGCCACACCAAGTCTTTTCGAGTTACAATGTGTTGTTTAGGAGATACAAGCTAATTTTTTAAGATGCGTTATTTCTTCTCATAAACTTTAAGTGTTTCCAATAGGTACGTATTTGTCTTTATTCTGCAAAACTGTATTTCCTTATAACGTGGTATTCTTACATATTCTTTCGAGAGAAAACTCTCCTGTGCCTTCTCTTTTGAGGCTACACGCTTAGACATACACACAACACCAAAGCTTTTGAGTTACAACATGTTGTTTAGGAAAAACAAGATAATTTCGCACGATGCGGGATTTCCTTAAAACTTGGTTTTCTGACAAATTTTGATGAAAGAAAATTCTCCTGTCGGTTCTCTTTTGAGGCTACATGTTTAGACATACACGCCACACCAAATCTTTGTGAGTTACAATGTGCTGTTTATGAGATACAAGCTAATTTTTTACGATGCATTTTTTATTCTCGTAAATTTTAAGTGTTTCCAATAGGTACGTATTTGTCTTTACTCTGCAACACTATATTTCCTTATAACGTGGTATTCCTACATATTCTTTCGAGAGAAAACTCTCCTGTGCCTTTGCTTTTGAGGCTACGCGCTTAGACATACACGCAAAACCAAAGCATTTTGTGTTACAACGTGTTGATTAGGAAAAACAAGATAAATTCGCACGATGCCGGATTTCCTTAAAACGTGGTTTTCTGACAAATTTTGACGAAAGAAAATTCTCCTGTGGGTTCTCTTTTGAGGCTACACGTTTAGACGTACAAGCCACTCCAAATCTTTTCGAGTTACAACGTGTTGTTTAGGAGATACAAACTAATTTTGAACGAGGCGTTAATTCTGCTCGTAAAATATTTCCAAAATGTACGTATTTGTCTTTACTTTGCAACACTGTATTTCCTTATAACGTGGTATTCTTACATATTCTTTTGAGAGAAAACTCTCCTTTGCCTTCTCTTTTGAGGCTACAATCTTAGACATACACGCAACACCAAAGCTTTTCGAGTTACAACGTGTTCCTTAGGAAAAACAAGATAATTTCACACGATGCGGGATTTCCTTAAACGTGGTTTTCTGACAAATTTTGACGAAAGAAAATTCTCCTGTGGGTTCTCCTTTGAGGCTACACGTTTAGATGTACACGCCACACCAAATCTTTTCGAGTTACAAAGTGCTGTTTAAGAGATACAACCTAATTTTGTACGATGCGTTATTTCTTCTTGTAAAGTGTTTCCACTATGTATGTATTTGTCTTTACTCTGCCACACTGTATTTCCTTATAATGTGGTATTCTTATGTATTCTTTCGAGAGAATACTCTCCTGTGCCTCTTCTTTTTTGATGCTACTCGCTTAGACATACACGCAACAACAAAGCTTTTCGAGTTAAAATTTGTTGTTTAGGAAAAACAAGATAATTTCACACGATGCGTCATTTCCTTAAAACGTGGTTTTCTAAAAAAAATTTGAATAACGAAAATTCTCCAGTGGGTTCTCATTTGAGGCTACACGTTTAGACGTACACGCCACACCAAATCTTTTCGAGTTACAACGTGTAGTTTAGGAGATACAAGCTAATTTTGTACGATGGGTTATTTCTTCTTGTAAAGTGTTTCCAATATGTACGTATTTGTCTTTACTCTGCAACACAGTATTTCCTTATAACGTGGTATTCTTACATATTCTTTCGAGAAAACTCTCCTGTGCCTTCTCTTTTGAGGCTACATGTTTAGACATACACGCAACACCAAAGCTTTTCGATTTATAACATGTTGTTTAGGAAAAATAAGATAATTTCGCACAATGCGGGATTTCTTTAAAACGTGGTTTCTGACAAATTTTGATGAATGAAAATTTTCCTGTGCATTCTTTTTGAGGCTACACGTTTAGACGTACACGCCACACCAAATCCTTTCGAGTTACAACGTGCTGTTTAGGAGATACAAACTAATTTTATACGATGCATTATTTCTTCTCGTATAGTTTAAGTGTTTCCAATATGTACGTATTTGTCTTTTCTCTACAACATTGTATTTCCTTATAACGTGTTATTCTTACATATTCTTTTGAGAGAAAACTCTCCTGTGCCTTCTCTTTTGAGGCTACACTCTTAGACATACACGCAATACGAACGCTTTTCGAGTTACAACATGTTGTTTAGGAAAAACAAGATAATTTCGCCCGATGCGGGATTTCCTTAAAACGTGGTTTTCTGACAAATATTGACAAAAGAAAATTCTCCTGTGGGCTCTCTTTTGAGGCTACACGTTGAGACATACACGCCACACCAATTCTTTTCGAGTTACAACGTGTTGTTTAGGAGATACAACCTAATTTTGTAAGATGCGTTATTTCTTCTCGCAAAGTGTTTCCAGTACATATGTACTTCTCTTTACTCTGTAACACTGTATTTCCTTATAACGTGGTATTCTTACATATTCTTTTGAGAGAAAACTCTCCTGTGCCTTCTCTTTTGAAGCTACACGCTTAGACATACACACAACACCAAAGCGTTTCGGGTTACAACGTGTTGTTTAGGAAAAACAAGATAATTTCGCGCGAAGCTGGATTTCCTTAAAACGTGGTTTTCAGACAAATTTTGACAAAAGAAAATTCTCCTGTGGGTTCTCTTTTGAAGGCTACACGTTTAGACGTACATGCCACACGAAATCTTTTTGAGTTACAACGTGTTGTTTAGGAGATATCACCTAATTTTTTAAGATGCGTTATTTCTTCTCTTAAAGTGTTTCCAATACGTAAGTATTTGTCTTTACTCTGCAACACTGTATTTCCTTATAACGTGGTATTCTTACATATTCTTTCGAGAGAAAACTCTCCTGTGCCTTCTCTTTTGAGGCTACACACTTAGACATACACGCAACACCAAAGATTTTCGAGTTACAATGTGTTGTTTAGGAAAAACAAGATAATTTCGCACAATGCGGGATTTCCTTATAACGTGGTTTTCTGACAAATTTTGACGAAAGAAAATTCTCCTGTGGGTTCTCTTTTGAGGCTACACGTTTAGACGTACACGCCACACCAAATCTTTTCGAGTTACAACGTGTAGTTTATGAGATACAAGCTAATTTTTTACGATGCATTTTTTATTCTCGTAAAGTTTAAGTGTTTCCAATAGGTACGTATTTGTCTTTACTCTGCAACACTGTATTTCCTTATAACGCGGTATTCTTACATATTGTTTCGAGAGAAAACTCTCCTGTGCCTTCTCTTTTGAGGCTACATGCTTAGACATACACGCAACACCAAAGCTTTATGCGTTAAGATGAGTTGTTTAGGAAAAAGATAATTTTGCAAGATGCAGGATTTCCTTAAAACATGGTTTTCTGACAAATTTTGACAAAGAAAATTCTCCTGTGGGTTCTCTTTTGAGGCTACACGTTTAGACTTACACGCCACACCAAGTCTTTTCGAGTTACAACGTGTTGTTTAGGAGATACAAGCTAATTTTTTACGATAAGTTATTTCTTCTCGTAAAGTTTAAGTGTTTCCAATACGTATGTATTTGTCTTTATCTGCAACACTGTATTTCCTTATAACGTGGTATTCTTACATATTCTTTCGAGAGAAAACTCTTCTGTGCCTTCTCTTTTGAGGCTACACGGTTAGACATACACGCAACACCAAAGCTTTTCGAATTACAACGTGTTGTTTAGGCAAAACAAGATAATTTGTCACGATGCAGGATTTCCTTAAAACGTGGTTTTCTGACAAATTTTGACGAATGAAAATTCTCCTGTGGGTTCTCTTTTGAGGCTACATGTTTAGACATACACGCCATACCAAATATTTTCGAGTTACAACGTGTTGTTTAGGAGATACAAGCTTATTTTGTACGATGCGTTATTTCTACTCCTAAAGTTTCTCCAATGCATACATATTTGTCTTTACTCTGCAAAACTGTATTTCTTTATAACGTGGTATTCTTACATATTCTTTGAGAGAAAACTCTCCTGTGCCTTCTCTTTTGAGGCTACACGCTTAGACATACACACAACACCAAAGCTTTGCGAGTTACAACATGTTGATTAGGAAAAACAAGATAATTTCGCACGATGCGGGATTACCTTAAAACATGGTTTTCTGACAAATTTTGACGAAAGAAAATTATCCTGTCGGTTCTCTTTTGAGGCTACACGTTTAGACGTACACGCCCCACCAAATCTTTTCGAGTTACAACGTGTTGTTTAGGAGATACAAGCTAATTTTTACGATGCGTTATTTCTTCTCGGAACGTGTTTCCAATAAGTATGTATTTGTCTTTACTCTGCAGCATTCGATTTCCTTATAACGTGGTATTCTTACATATTTTTTCGAGACAAAACTCTCCTGTGCGTTCTCCTTTGAGGCTACATGCTAAGACATACTCACAACACCAATGCTTTTCATGTTACAACATGTTGTTTAGGAAAAATAAGATAATTTCGCACGATATGGGATTTCCTTAAAACGTGGTTTTCTGACAAATTTTGACCTAAGAATATTCTCCTGTAGGTTCTCTTTTGAGGCTACACGTTTAGATGTACACGCCACACCAAGTCTTTTCGAGTTACAATGTGTTGTTTAGGAGATACAAGCTAATTTTTTAAGATGTGTTATTTCTTCTCATAAACCTTAAGTGTTTCCAATAGGTACGTATTTGTCTTTATTCTGCAAAACTGTATTTCCTTATAACGTGGTATTCTTACATATTCTTTTGAGAGAAAACTCTCCTGTGCCTTCTCTTTTGAGGCTACACGCTTAGACATACACGCAACACCAAAGCTTTTGAGTTACAACATGTTGTTTAGGAAAAACAAGATAATTTCGCACGATGCGGGATTTCCATAAAACTTGGTTTTCTGACAAATTTTGATGAAAGAAAATTCTCCTGTGGGTTCTCTTTTGAGGCTACATGTTTAGACATACACGCCACACCAAATCTTTTCGAGTTACAATGTGCTGTTTATGAGATACAAGCTAATTTTTTACGATGCATTTTTTATTCTCGTAAATTTTAAGTGTTTCCAATAGGTACGTATTTGTCTTTACTCTGCAACACTATATTTCCTTATAACGTGGTATTCCTACATATTCTTTCGAGAGAAAACTCTCCTGTGCCTTTGCTTTTGAGGCTACGCGCTTAGACATACACGCAAAACCAAAGCATTTTGTGTTACAACGTGTTGATTAGGAAAAACAAGATAAATTCGCACGATGCCGGATTTCCTTAAAACGTGGTTTTCTGACAAATTTTGACAAAAGAAAATTCTCCTGTGGGTTCTCTTTTGAGGCTACACGTTTAGACGTACAAGCCACTCCAAATCTTTTCGAGTTACAACGTGTTGTTTAGGAGATACAAACTAATTTTGAACGAGGCGTTAATTCTGCTCGTAAAATATTTCCAAAATGTACGTATTTGTCTTTACTTTGCAACACTGTATTTCCTTATAACGTGGTATTCTTACATATTCTTTTGAGAGAAAACTCTCCTTTGCCTTCTCTTTTGAGGCTACAATCTTAGACATACACGCAACACCAAAGCTTTTTGAGTTACAACGTGTTCTTTAGGAAAAACAAGATAATTTCACACGATGCGGGATTTCCTTAAACGTGGTTTTCTGACAAATTTTGACGAAAGAAAATTCTCCTGTGGGTTCTCCTTTGAGGCTACACGTTTAGATGTACACGCCACACCAAATCTTTTCGAGTTACAAAGTGCTGTTTAAGAGATACAACCTAATTTTGTACGATGTGTTATTTCTTCTTGTAAAGTGTTTCCACTATGTATGTATTTGTCTTTACTCTGCCACACTGTATTTCCTTATAATGTGGTATTCTTATGTATTCTTTCGAGAGAATACTCTCCTGTGCCTCTTCTTTTTTGATGCTACTCGCTTAGACATACACGCAACAACAAAGCTTTTCGAGTTAAAATTTGTTGTTTAGGAAAAACAAGATAATTTCACACGATGCGTGATTTCCTTAAAACGTGGTTTTCTAAAAAAAATTTGAAGAACGAAAATTCTCCAGTGGGTTCTCATTTGAGGCTACACGTTTAGATGTACACGCCACACCAAATCTTTTTGAGTTACAACGTGTAGTTTAGGAGATACAAGCTAATTTTGTACGATGGGTTATTTCTTCTTGTAAAGTGTTTCCAATATGTACCTATTTGTCTTTACTCTGCAACACAGTATTTCCTTATAACGTGGTATTCTTACATATTCTTTCGAGAAAACTCTCCTGTGCCTTCTCTTTTGAGGCTACATGCTTAGACATACATGCAACACCAAAGCTTTTCGATTTATAACATGTTGTTTAGGAAAAATAAGATAATTTCGCACAATGCGGGATTTCTTTAAAACGTGGTTTCTGACAAATTTTGATGAATGAAAATTTTCCTGTGCGTTCTCTTTGAGGCTACACGTTTAGACGTACACGCCACACCAAATCTTTTCGAGTTACAACGTGCTGTTTAGGAGATACAAACTAATTTTGTACGATGCATTATTTCTTCTCATATAGTTTAAGTGTTTCCAATATGTACATATTTGTCTTTTCTCTACAACATTGTATTTCCTTATAACGTGTTATTCTTACATATTCTTTTGAGAGAAAACTCTCCTGTGCCTTCTCTTTTGAGGCTACACTCTTAGACATACACGCAATACGAACGCTTTTCGAGTTACAACATGTTGTTTAGGAAAAACAAGATAATTTCGCCCGATGCGGGATTTCCTTAAAACGTGGTTTTCTGACAAATATTGACAAAAGAAAATTCTCCTGTGGGCTCTCTTTTGAGGCTACACGTTGAGACATACACGCCACACCAAATCTTTTCGAGTTACAACGTGTTGTTTAGGAGATACAACCTAATTTTGTAAGATGCGTTATTTCTTCTCGTAAAGTGTTTCCAGTACATACATACTTCTCTTTACTCTGTAACACTGTATTTCCTTATAACGTGGTATTCTTACATATTCTTTTGAGAGAAAACTCTCCTGTGCCTTCTCTTTTGAAGCTACAAGCTTAGACATACACACAACACCAAAGCGTTTCGGGTTACAACATGTTGTTTAGGAAAAACAAGATAATTTCGCGCGAAGCTGGATTTCCTTAAAACGTGGTTTTCAGACAAATTTTGACAAAAGAAAATTCTCCTGTGGGTTCTCTTTTGAAGGCTACACGTTTAGACGTACATGCCACACGAAATCTTTTTGAGTTACAACGTGTTGTTTAGGAGATATCACCTAATTTTTTAAGATGCGTTATTTCTTCTCTTAAAGTGTTTCCAATACGTAAGTATTTGTCTTTACTCTGCAACACTGTATTTCCTTATAACATGGTATTCTTACATATTCTTTCGAGAGAAAACTCTCCTGTGCCTTCTCTTTTGAGGCTACACGCTTAGACATACACGCAACACCAAAGATTTTCGAGTTACAATGTGTTGTTTAGGAAAAACAAGATAATTTCGCACAATGCGGGATTTCCTTATAACGTGGTTTTCTGACAAATTTTGACGAAAGAAAATTCTCCTGTGGGTTCTCTTTTGAGGCTACACGTTTAGACGTACACGCCACACCAAATCTTTTCGAGTTACAACGTGTTGTTTATGAGATACAAGCTAATTTTTTACGATGCATTTTTTATTCTCGTAAAGTTTAAGTGTTTCCAATAGGTACGTATTTGTCTTTACTCTGCAACACTGTATTTCCTTATAACGTGGTATTCTTACGTATTCTTTCAAGAGAAAACTCTCCTGTGCCTTTGCTTTTGAGGCTACGCGCTTAGACATACACGCAACACCAAAGCTTTTCGAGTTACAACTTGTTGATTAGGAAAAACAAGATAATTTCTCACGATGCGGGATTTCATCAAAACTTTGGTTTGTGACAAATTTTGACGAAAGAAATTTCTCCTGTGTGTTCTCTTTTGAGGCTACACGTTTAGACGTACATGCCACACCAAATATTTTCGAGTACAACGTGTTGTTTAGGAGTTACAAGCTAATTTTGTACGATGCGTTATTTCTTCTCGTAAAGTGTTTCCAATATATACATATTTGTCTTTACTCTGCAGCACTGTATTTAATAATAATGTGGTATTCTTACATATTCTTTCGAGAGAAAAATCTCCTGTGTGTTCTCTTCTGAAGCTACACGCTTAAATATACACGCAACACCAAAGCTTTTCGAGTTACAACGTGTTGTTTAGGAGATACAAGCTAATTTTTTACGATGCGTTATTTCTTCTCATAAAGTGTTTCCAACATGTACCTATATGTCTTTACTCTGCAACACTGTATTTCCATATAACTTGGTATTATTACATATTCTTTCGAGAGAAAACTCTCCTGTGACTTCTCTTTTGAGGCTGCACGCTTAGACATAGACAGAACACCAAAGCTTTTCGAGTTACAACGTGTTGTTTAGGAAAAACAAGATAATTTCGCATGTTGCGGGATTTCCTTAAAACGTGGTTTTCTGAAAAAAAATTGACGAAAGAAAATTCTCCTGTGGGTTCTCTTTTGAGGCTACACGTTTAGACATACAAGCTACACCAAATCTTTTCAAGTTACAACGTGTAGTTTAAGAGATACAAGCTAATTTTTATGATGCGTTATTTCTTCTTGTAAAGTCTTTCCAATACGTACATGTTTGTCTTTACTCTGCAACACTGTATTTCCTTATAATGTGGTATTCTTACATATTCTTTCGAGAGAAAACTCTCCTGCGCCTTCTGTTTTGAGGCTACACGCTTAGACATACACGCAACACCAAAGCTTTTCGAGATACGATGTGTTGTTTAGGAAAAACAAGATAATTTCGCACGATTTGGGATTTCCTTAAAACGTGGTTTTCTGACAAATTTTGATGAAAGAAAATTCTCCTGTGATTTCTCCTTTGAGGCTACATATTTAAACGTACAGGCCACACCAAATCTTTTCGAGTTACAACGTGTTGTTTAGGAGATGCAAGCTAATTTTGTAAGATGCGTTATTTCTTCTAGTAAAGTGTTTCCAATACGTATTTGTCTTTACTCTGCAATACTGTATATCCTTATAACGTGGTATTGTTACATATTCTTTCAAGAGGAAACTCTCCTGTGCCTTCTCTTTTGAGGCTACATGCTAAGACATACACGCAACACCAAAGCTTTTCGAGTTATAACACTTTGTTTAGGAAAAACAAGATAATTTCGCACGATGCGGGATTTCCTTAAAACGTTGTTTTCTGACAAATTTGGACGACAGAAAATTCTCCTGTTGGTTCTTTTTTGAGGCTACACGTTTAGACGTACATGCCACACCAAATGTTGTCGAGTTACAAAGTGTTGTTTAGGCGATACAAGCTAATTTTGTACGAGGCGTTATTTCTTCTTGTAAAGTGTTTCCAATACGTATGTATTTGTCTTTACTCTGCAACAATGTATTTCCTTATAACGTGGTATTCTTACATATTCTTTCGAGAGCAAACTCTCATGTGCGATCTCTTTTGAGGCTACATGCTTAGATATACTCGCAACAGCAAAGCTTTTCCTGTTAAAACGTGTTGTTTAGGAAAAAAAAAAGTTAATTTCGCACGATGCGGGATTTCCTTAAAACGTGGTTTTCTGACAAATTTTGACGAAAAAAACAAAATTAGCTTGTATCTCCTAAACAACACGTTGTAACTCGAAAAGATTTGGGTGTGGCGTGTACGTCTAAACGTGTAGCCTATAAAGAGAACCCACAGGAGAATTTTCTTTCGTCAAAATTGTCAGAAAACCACGTTTTAAGGAAATCCCGCATCCTGCGAAATTATCTTGTTTTTCCTAATCAACACGTTGTAATGCGAAAAGCTTTGGTGTTGCATGTATGTCAAAGCGTGTAGCCTCAAAGGAGAACGCACAGGTCAGTTTTCTATGGAAAGAATATGTAATAATACCACTTTATTAGGAAACACAGTGTCTCAGAGCAAAGACAAATACGTACTCTATTGGAAACACTTTACGAAAAGAAATAACGTATCATACAAAATTAACTTGTATCTCCTAAACAGCACGTTGTAACTCGAAAGGATTTGGTGGGGCGTGTACGTGTACACGTGTAGCCTCAAAACAGAACCCACAGGAGAATTTCCTTTCGTCAAAATTTTTCAGAAAACCACGTTTTAAGGAAAGTATCTTTGTTTTTCCTAATCAACATGTTGTAACGCTAAATGCTTTGGTGTTGCGTGTATGACTAAGTTTGTATCCTCAAAAGAGAATGCACAAGAGAGTTTTCTATCGAAATAATATGTAAGAATACCACCTTATAAGGAAATACAGTGTTGCAGAGTAAAGACAAAAACGTACGTATTGGAAACACTTTATGAGAAGAAATAACGCATCGTACAAAATTAGCTTGTATCTCCTAAACTACACGTTGTAACTCGAAAAGCTTCGGTGTTGCGTGTATGTCTAAGCATGTAGCCTCAAAATAGAAGGTACAGGAGAGTTTTCTCTCGAAAGAATATGTAAGAATACCACGTTATAAGGAAATACAGTATTGCAGAGTAAAGACAAATACATACCTATTGGAAACACTTTACGAGAAGAAATAACGCTTCTAACAAAATTAGCTTGTATCTCCTATACAACACGTTGTAACTCGAAAAGATTTGGTGTGTCGTGTACGTCTAAACGTGTAGCCTCAAAAGAGAACCAACAGGAGAATTTTCTTCCGTCAAAATTTGTCAGAAAACCACGTTTTATGGAAATCCCGCATCGTGAGAAATTATCTTATTTTTCCTAATCAACATGTTGTAACACGAAATGCTTTGGTTTTGCCTGTATGCCTAAGCGTGTACCCTCAAAAGAGAAGGCACAGGAGAGTTTTCTCTCGAAAGAATATGTAAGAATACCACGTTATAAGAAAATACAATGTTGCAGAGTAAAGACAAATACGTACGTATTGGAAACACTTTACGAGAAGAAATAAAGCTTCATACAAAATTAGCTTGTATCTCCTAAACAACACGTTGCAACTCGAAAGGTTTTGGTGTGGCGTGTACGTCTAAATGTGTAGCCTCAAAAGAGAACCAACAGCAGAATTTTCTTTCGTCAAACTTTTTCAGAAAACCACGTTTTAAGGATATCCCGCATCGTGCAAAATTATCTTATTTTTCCTTATCAACACGTTGTAACACGAAATGCTTGGATTTTGCCTGTATGTCTAAGCATGTAGCCTCAAAAGAGAAGGCACAGGAGAGTTTTCTCTCGAAAGAATATGGAAGAATACCACGTTATAAGGAAATACAGTGTTGCAGAGTAAAGACAAATACATACGTATTGGAAACACTTTACGAGAAGAAATAAAGCATCCTACAAAATTAGCTTTTATCTCCTAAACAACAAGTTGTAACTCGAAAAGTTTTGGTGTGGCGTGTACGTCTAAACGTGTAGCCTCAAAAGAGAACCCACAGGAGAATTTTCTCTCGTCAAAATTTTTCAGAAAAGCACGTTTTAAGGAAATCCAGCATCGTGTGAAACGATCTTGTTTTTCCGAAACAACACGTCGAAACTCGAAAAGCTTTGGTATTGCGTGTATGGGTAAGCGTGTAGCCTCAAAAGAGTAGGCACAGGAGAATTATCTCTCGAATGAATATGTAAGCATACCACGTTAAAAGGAAATACAGTGTTGCAGAGTAAAGACAAATACGTACTTATTGGAAACACTTTAAGAGAAGAAATAACGCATCGTACAAAATTAGCTTGTATCTCCTAATCAACACGTTGTAACTCGAAAAGATTTGGTGTGGCGTGTACGTCTAAACGTGTAGCCTCAAAAGAGAACCCACAGGAGAATTTTCTTTCGTCAAAATTTGTCAGAAAACCAAGTTTGGAGGAAATCCCGTATCGTGGGAAATTATCCTGTTTTTCCTAAACAACACGTCGTAACTCGAAAAGCTTTCGTGTTGCGTGTCTGTCTAAGTGTGTAGCCTCAAAAGAGAAGGCACAGGAGAGTTTTCTCTCGAAAGAATATGCAAGAATACTATGTTATAAGGAAATACAGTGTTGCAGAGTAAAGACAAATACGTACTTATTGGAAACACTTTACGAGAAGAAATAACGCATCGCAAAAATTAGATTGTATCTCCTAAACAACACGTTGTAACTCGAAAATATTTGGTGTGACGTGTACTTCTAAACGTGTAGCCTCAAAAGAGAAGCCAAGGAGAATTTTCTTTCGTCAAAATTTGTCAGAAATCCACGTTTTAAGGAAATCCCGCATCGTGCGAAATTATCTTGTTTTTCCTAAACAACATGTTGTAACTCGAAAAGCTTTGGTGTTGCGTGTATGTCTAAGCGTGTAGCCTCAAAATAGAACACTCAGGAGAGTTTTCTCTCGAAAGAATATGTAAGAATACCACCTTATAAGGAAATACAGTGTTGCAGAGTAAAGACAAATACGTACCTATTGGAAACACTTTACGAAGTGAAATAACGCATCTTACAAAATCAGCTTGTATCTACTAAACAGCACGTTGTAACTTGAAAAGCTTTGGTGTTGCGTGTATGTCTTAACGTGTAGCCTCAAAAGAGAACCCACAGGAGAATTTTCTTTAATCAACATTTTTTCAGAAAACCACATTTTAAGGAAATCCCGCATCGTGCGAAATTATCTTGTTTTTCGAAAACAACACGTTGTAACTCAAAAAGCTTTGGTGTTGCGTGTATGTCTAATCGTGTAGCCTCAAAAGAGAAGGCACAGGAGAGTTTTCTCTTGAAGGAATAAGTAAGAATATCACGTTATAAGGAAATACAGTGTTGCAGGGTAAAGACAAATACACAAGTATTGGAAACACTTTACGAGAAGAAATCATGCATCGTACAAAATTAGCTTGTATCTCCTAAACAACACGTTGTAACTCGAAATGATTTGGTGTGACGTGTACTTCTAAACGTGTAGCCTCAAAAGAGAACCCACAGGAGAATTTTCTTTTGTAAAAATTTGTCAGAGAACCACGTTTTAAGGAAATCCCGCATCGTGTTAAATTATCTTGTTTTTCCTAAACAACACGTTGGAACTCGAAAAGCTTTGGTGTTGCGTGTATGTCTAAGTGTGTAGCCTCAAAAGAAAACGTACAGGACAGTTTTCTCTCGAAAGAATATGTAAGAACACCATGTTATAAGGAAACACAGTGTTGCAGAGTAAAGACAAATACGTACGTATTGGAAACACTTTACAAGAAGAAATAACGCATAGTACAAAATTAGGTTGTATCTCCTAAACAACACGTTGTAACTCGAAAGGATTTGGTGTGGCGTGTACATCTAAACTTGTAGCCTCAAAAGAGAACCCACAGGAGAATTTTCTTTCATAAAATTTTGTCAGAAAACCACGTTTTAAGGAAATCCCGCTTCGTGCGAAATTATCTTGTTTTTCCTAAACAACATGTTGTAACTAGAAAAGTTTGGTGTTGCGTGTATGTCTAAGCGTGTAGCCTCAAAAGAGAATGCACAGGAGAGTTTTATCTCGAAAGAATATGTACGAATACTACGTTATAAGGAAATACAGTGTTGCAGAGTAAAGACAAATACATATATATTGTAAACACTTTACGAGAAGAAATAACGCATCGTACAAAATTAGCTTGTATCTCCTAAACAACACGTTGTAACTCGAAAACATTTGGTGTGGCATGTACGTCTAAATGTGTAGCCTCAAAAGAGAACCAACTGCAGAATTTTCTTTCGTCAAAATTTGTCAGAAAACCACGTTTTAAGGAAATCCCGCATCGTGCGAAATTATCTTGTTTTTCTTAATCAACACGTTGTAACGCGAAAAGCTTTGGTGTTTTGTGTATGTGTATGCATGTAGCCTCAAAAGAGAAGGCACAGGAGAGTTTTCTCTTGAAAGAATATGTAAGAATACCACGTTATAAGGAAATACAGTGTTGCAGAGTAAAGACAAATATGTACTTATTGGAAACACTTTATGAGATGATATAACGCATCGCATAAATTAGATTGTATCTCCTAAACAACATGTTGTAACTCGAAAGGATTTGGTGTAACGTGTACTTCTAAATGTGTAGCCTCAAATGAGAACCCACTGGAGAATTTTCTTTCTTCAAAATTTGTCAGAAAACCACGTTTTAAGGAAATCCCGCATCGTGCGAAATTATCTTGTTTTTCCTAAACAACATGTTGTAACTCGAAAAGCTTTGGTGTTGCGTGTATGTATAAGCGTGTAGCCTCAAAAGAGAACACACAGGAGAGTTTTCTCTCGAAATAATATGTAAGAATACCACCTCATAAGGAAATACAGTGTTGCAGAGTAAAGACAAAAACGTACCTATTGGAAACACTTTATGAAGAGAAATAACGCATCTTACAAAATTAGCTTGTATCTCCCAAACAGCACGTTGTAACTCGAAAAGCTTTGGTGTTGCGTGTATGTCTTAACGTGTAACCTCAAAAGAGAACCCACAGGAGAATTTTCTTTAGTCAACATTTTTTCAGAAAACCACGTTTTAAGGAAATCCCGCATCGTGCGAAATTATCTTGTTTTTCCAAAACAACACGTTGTAACTCAAAAAGCTTTGGTGTTGCGTGTATGTCTAATCGTGTAGCCTCAAAAGTGAAGGCACAGGAGAGTTTTCTCTTGAAGGAATAAGTAAGAATACCACGTTATAAGGAAATACAGTGTTGCAGAGTAAAGACAAATACGTAAGTATTGGAAACACCTTACGAGAAGAAATAACGCATCGTTCAAAATTAGCTTGTATCTCCTAAACACACGTTGTAACTCGAAAATATTTGGTGTGACGTGTACTTCTAAGCGTGTAGCCTCAAAAGAGAACCCACAGGAGAATTTTCTTTCGTAAAAATTTGTCAGAAAACCACGTTTTAAGGAAATCCCGCATCATGCGAAATTATCTTGTTTTTCCTAAACAACAGGTTGGAACTCGAAAAGCTTTGGTGTTGCGTGTATGTCTAAGTGTGTAGCCTCAAAGGAAATGCTCAGGACATTTTTCTCTCGAAAGAATATGTAAGAATACCACGTTATAAGGAAATACATTGTTGCAGAGTAAAGACAAATAGGTACGTATTGGAAACAATTTAAAAGTAGAAATAACGCATAGTACAAAATTAGGTTGTATCTCCTAAACAACACGTTGTAACTCGAAAGGATTTGGTGTGGCGTGTACATCTAAACTTGTAGCCTCAAAAGAGAACCCACAGGAGAATTTTCTTTCATAAAATTTTGTCTGAAAACCACGTTTTAAGGAAATCCCGCATCGTGCGACATTATCTTGTTTTTCCTAAACAGCATGTTGTAACTCGAAAAGCTTTGGTGTTGCGTGTATGTCTAAGCGTGTAGCCTCAAAAGAAAATGCACAGGAGAGTTTTATCTCGAAAGAATATGTAAGAATACTACGTTATAAGGAAATACAGTGTTGCAGAGTAAAGACAAATACATATATATTGTAAACACTTTACGAGAAGAAATTACGCATCGTAAAAATTAGCTTGTATCTCCTAAACAACACGTTGTAACTCGAAATATTTGGTGTGGCGTGTACGTCTAAACGTGTAGCCTCAAAAGAGAACCCACAGGAGAATTTTCTTTAGTCAACATTTTTTCAGAAAACCACGATTTAAGGAAATCCCGCATCGTGCGAAATTATCTTGTTTTTCCTAAACAAAAAGTTGTAACTCAAAAAGCTTTGGTGTTGCGTGTATGTCTAAGCGTGTAGCATCCTTATAACATGGTATGCTTACATGTTCTTTCGAGAGAAAACTCTCCTGTGCCTACTCTTTTGAGGCTACACGCTTACCCATAAACACAACACCAAAGCTTTTCCAGTTACGACGTGTTGTTTAGGAAAAACAAGATCATTTAGCACTATGCCGGATTTCCATAAAACGTGCTTTTCTGACAAATTTTGAGGAAAGAAAATTCTCCTGTGGGTTCTCTTTTGAGGCTACATGTTTAGACGTACACGCCACATCAAATCTTTTCGAGTTACAACTTGTTGTTTAGGAGATACAAGCTAATTATGTACGATGCTTTATTTCTTCTCTTAAAGTGTTTCCAATACGTACGTATTTGTCTTTAATCTGCAACATTGTATTTCCTTATAACGAGGTATTCTTACATATTCTTTTGAGAGAAAACTCTCCTGTGCCTACTCTTTTGAGGCTACACGCTTAGACATACAGGCAAAACCAAAGCATTTCATGTTACACCGTGTTGATTAGGAAAAGTAAGATAATTTCGCACGATGCGGGATTTCCTTAAAACGTGGTTTTCTGACAAATTTTGATGAAAGAAAATTCTCCTGTTGGTTCTCTTTTGAGGCTACACGCTAAGACATACACGCAATACCAAAGCTTTTCGAGTGACAACGTGTTTTTTAGGAAAAACATGATAATTTCGCACGATGCGGGATTTCCTTAAAACGTGGTTTTCTGAAAAATTTTGACGAAAGAAAATTCTCCTGTGGGTTCTGTTTTGAGGCTACACCTTTAGACATACACACCACACCAAATCTTTTCGAGTTACAACGTGTAGTTTAGGAGATACAAGCTAATTTTTACGATGCGTTATTTCTTCTTGTAAAGTGTTTCCAATACTTATGTATTTGTCTTTACTCTGCAACACTGTATTTCCTTATATCGTGGTATTCTTACATATTCTTTCGAGAGAAAACTCTGCTGTGCCTTCCCTTTTGAGGCTACATGCTTAGTCATACACGCAACACCAAAGCTTTTGGAGATACAATGTGTTGTTTAGGAAAAACTAGATAATTTCCCCCATGCGGGATTTCCATAAAACGTGGATTTCTGACAAATTTTGACGAAAGAAAATTCTCCTGTGGGTTCTCTTTTGAGGCTACACATTTAGCTGTACACGCCACACCAAATATTTTCGACTTACAACGTGTTCTTTAGGAGATACAAGTTAATTTTGTACGATGCGTTATTTCTTCTCTTGAAGTGTTTCCAATAAGTATGTATTTGTCTTTACTCTGCAACACTGTATTTCCTTATAACGTGCTATTCTTACATATTCTTTCAAGAGAAAACTCTCCTGTGCCTTCTCTTTTGAGACTACACACTTAGACATACAGGCAAAACCAAAGCATTTCGTGTTACAACGTGTTGATTAGGAAAAATAAGATAATTTCGCACGATGCAGGATTTCTTTAAAACGTGGTTTTCTGACAAATTTGACGAAAGAAAATTCTCCTGTTGGTTCTCTTTTGAGGCTACATGTTTAGACGTACACGCCACACCAAATTTTTTCGAGTTACCACTTGTTGTATAGGAGATACAAGCTAATTTTGTATGAAGCGATATTTCTTCTCGTAAAGTGTTTCCAATACATACGTATTTGTCCTTACTCTGCAACACTGTATTTCTTTATAACGTGGTATTCTTACATATTCTTTCGAGATAAAACTCTCCTGTACATTCTCTTTTGAGGCTACATGCTTAGACATACACGCAACACCAAAGATTTTCGCGTTACAATGTGTTGATTAGAAAAAACAAGATAATTTCGCACGATGCGGGATTTCCTTAAAACATGGTTTTCTGACAAATTTTGAAGAAAGAAAATTCTCCTGTGGGTTCTCTTTTGAGGCTACACGTTTAGACGTACACGCCACACCAAATCTTTTCGAGTTACAACGTGTAGTTTAGGAGATACAAGCTAATTTTTACGATGCCTTATTTCTTCTCTTAAAGTGTTTCCAATATGTATGTATTTGTCTTTACTCTGCAACACTGTATTTCCTTATAAGGTGGTATTCTTACATATTCTTTCGAGAGAAAACTCTCCTGTGCCTTCTCTTTTGAGGCTACACGCTTAGACATACAGGCAAACCAAAGCATTTCGTGTTACAACGTGTTGATTAGGAAAAATAAGATAATTTCACACGATGCGGGATTTCCTTAAAACGTGGGTTTCTGACAAATGTTGACGAAAGAAAATTCTCCTGTGGGTTCTCTTTTGAGGCTACCAATTTAGCCGTACACGCCACACCAAATCCTTTCGAGTTACAACGTGTTGTTTAGGAGATACAAGCTAATTTTGTATGATGCATTATTTCTTCTCCTAAAGTGTTTCCAATACATACGTATTTGTCTTTACTCTGCAACAATGTATTTCCTTATAACGTGGTATTCTTACATATTATTTCGAAAGAAAACTCTCCTGTGTGTTCTCTTTTGAGGCTACACTCTGAGAAATACACGCAACACAAAAGCTTTTCGAGTTACAACGTGTTGTTTAAGAAAAACATGATAATTTCGCACGATGCGGGATGTCCTTAAAACGTGGTTTTCTGAAAATTTTGACGAAAGAAAATTCTCCTGTGGGTTCTGTTTTGAGGCTACCCATTTAGACCTACACGCCACACCAAATCTTTTCGAGTTACCACTTGTTGTATAGGAGATACAAGCTAATTTTGTATGAAGCGTTATTTCTTCTCGTAAAGTGTTTCCAATTCATATGTATATGTCTGTACTCTGAAACACTGTATTTCCTTATAACCTGGTATTCTTACATATTCTCTCGAGATAAAACTCTCCTGTGCATTCTTTTTTGAGGCTACACGCTTAGACTTACATGCAAAACCAAAGATTTTCGTGTTACAATGTGTTGATTAGAAAAAACAAGATATTGTGAAGGGGGTCATTTCCCTAATTTCTTTCTCAGCCTGCTTATCCTTTGAGTATAGGAAGGCCACTGATTTGCTGGAGATGATTTTATAACCTGCCACTTTGCTGAAGTTGTTTATCAGCTGTAGGAGCTCTCTAGTGGAGTTCTTTGGGTCACTTAGGTAGACGATCATGTTGTCTGCAAATAATGATATTTTGACTTCTTCCTTTCCAATTTGTATCCCTTTGACCTCCTTATGTTGTCGAATTGCCCGAGCTAGTACCTCAAGTACAATATTGAAAAGATAAGGAGAAAGGGGGCAGCCTTGTCTGGTCCCTGATTTCAGTGGGATTGCTTCAAGTTTCTCTCCATTTAGTTTGATGCTGGCTACCGGTTTGCTGGATATTGCTTTTACTATGTTTAGGTATGGGCCTTGAATTCCTGTTCTCTCCAAGACTTTAAGCATGAAGGGATGCTGAATTTTGTCAAATGCTTTTTCAGCATCCAATGAAATGACCATGTGGTTTTGTTCTTTGAGTTTGTTTATGTAGTTGATTGTATTGATGGATTTCCGTATATTGAACCAACCCTGCATTCCCGGGATAAAGCCTACTTGATCATGGTGGATGATCGTTTTGATGTGTTCTTGGATTCGGTTGACAAGAATTTTATTGAGTATTTTTGCATCGATGTTCATAAGGGAAATTGGTCTGAAGTTCTCTTTCTTTGTTGGATCTTTTTGTGGCTTTGGTATCAGCGGAATTGTGGCTTCGTAGAAGGAATTGGGTAGTGTTCCTTCTGTTTCTATTTTGTGGAATAGTTTGAAGAGTATAGGTGTTAACTCTTCTTTGAAGGTCTGGTAGAATTCTGCACTGAAGCCATCTGGTCCTGTGCTTTTTTTGGTTGGAAGACTTTCTATGACTCCTTCTATTTCTTTAGGCATTATGGGACTGTTTAGATGGTCTAGTTGGTCCTGATTTAATTTTGGTATTTGGTATCTGTCAAGGAAATTGTCCATTTCCTCCAGATTCTCCAGTTGTGTTGAGTACAGGCTCTTGTAGTAGGATCTGATGATTTTTTGGATTTCCTCGGTTTCCGTTGTTATATCTCCCTTTTCATTTCTAAGTTTGTTAATTTTGGATACTTTCTCTGTGCCCTTTGGTCAGTCTGGCTAAGGGTTTATCTATCTTGTTGATTTTCTCAAAGAACCAGCTCCTGGTTTTGTTGATTTTTTGAATGGTTCTCTTTGTTTCTACTTGATTGATTTCGGCCCTGAGTTTGATGATTTCCTGACTTCTACTCCTCCTGGGCGAAATAGCTTCTTTTTGTTCTAGGGCTTTCAGGTGTGTCATTAAGCTGGTAATGTATGCTCTCTCCATTTTCTTTTTGGAGGCACTCAGGGCTATGAGTTTTCCTCTTAGCACTGCTTTCATTGTGTCCCATAGATTTGGGTATGTTGTGTTTTCATTTTTATTGTGTTCTAAAAAGTCTTTAATTTCTTTCTTTATTTCTTCCTTGACCAAGGTATCATTGAGTAGAGTATTGTTCAGTTTCCACGTGTATGTGGGTTTTCTGTTGTTTCTGTTGCTATTGAAGACCACTTCTACTCAATAGTGATCAGATAGGAGGCATGGGATTAGTTCTATCTTCTTATATTTGTTGAGGTCTGTCTTGTGACCAATTATATGGTCGATTTTGGAGAAGGTACCATGAGGTGCTGAGAAAAAGGTATATTCTTTTGTTTTAGGATAGAATGTTCTATATATATCTGTTAAATCTAATTGGTCCAAAGCTTCAATTAGTTTCATTGTGTCCCTGTTTAGTTTCTGTTTTCCTGATCGGTCCATTGAGGAAAGTGCAGTGTTGAAGTCACCCACAATTATTGTGTTAGGTGCAATTTAGTTTTAATAAAGTTTCTTTTACGAAAGAGGGTGCCCTTGCATTTGGGGCATAGATGTTCAGGATTGACAGTTCTTCTTTTTGTATTTTTCCTTTGACCAGCAAGAAGTGTCCCTCAGCGTCTCTTTTGATGACTTTGGGTTGAAAGTCAATTTTATCTGATATTAAAATGGCTACTCCAGCTTGTTTCCTGAGACCATTTGCTTGTAAAATTGTCTTCCAGCCTTTTACTCTAAGGTAGTGTTTGTCTTTGACCCTGAGGTGTGTTTCCTGTAAGCAGCAAAATGTAGGGTCCTGTTTACGTATCCATTCAGTTAGTCTGTGTCTTTTTATTGGGGCATTAAGTCCATTGATGTTAAGAGATATTAAGGAATAGTGATTGTTACTTCCTATCATTTTTGACGTTATTTTTAAATTTGAATGCTTAACTTCTTTTGGGTTTGATGAAAGGTTACTATCTTGCTTTTTCCAGGGTGAAGTTTCCCTCCTTGTATTGGTGTTGTCCTCCTATTATCCTTTTTAGGGCCGGGTTTGTGGATAGATATTGGGTAAACTTGGTTTTGTCATGAAATATCTTAGTTTCTCCATCTATGGTGATTGAGAGTTTTGCTGGATATAGTAGTTTTGGTTGGCATTTGTGTTCTCTTAGAGTCTGCATGAGATCTGCCCAGGACCTTCTAGCCTTCATAGTCTCCGGTGAAAAGTCTGCTGTGATTCTGATAGGTCTTCCTTTATATGTTACTTGGCCTTTTTCTCTTACTGCCTTTAGTATTCTTTCTTTGTTTAGAACATTTGGTGTTTTGATTATTATGTGACGGGAAGTATTTCTCTTCTGGTCCAGTCTGTTTGGAGTTCTGTAGGCTTCTTGTATATTCATGGGCATCTCTCTCTTTAGGTTAGGGAAGTTTTCTTCCATAATTTTATTGAAGATATTTGCTGGCCCTTTAAGTTGTAAATCTTCACTCTCATCTATGCCTATAATCCCTAGGTTTGGTCTTCTCATTGTGTCCTGGATTTCCTGGATATTTTGGGTTACAAGCTTTTTGCATTTTGCATTTTCTTTAACTGTTGAGTCCATGGTTTCTATGGAATCTTCAGCATCTGAGATTCTTTCTTCTATCTCTTGTATTCTGTTGTTGATATTTGCATCTCTGTCCCCTGATTTCTTCCCAAGGCTTTCTATCTCCAAAGTTGTCTCCCTTTGAGTTTTCTTAGTTGTTTCTACTTCTGATTTTAGATCCTGGATGGTTTTGCTTAGCTCCTTCACTTGCATGTTTGTGTTTTCCTGTAATTCTTTAAGAGATTTTTGTGTTTCCTCTTTCATGACCTCAGCCTGTTGACCAAAGTTCTCCTGTATTTCATTAAGAGATTTTTGTGTTTCGTCTTTCATGACCTCAGCCTGTTGAGCAAAGTTCTCCTGTATTTCTTTAAGTGTTTTTTGCATTTCCTCCTTGTTGGCTTTTGTATTCTCCTGGATTTCTTTCAATGATTTTTGTGTTTCCCTTGCAAGGGCTTCTAACTTTTGATCCATTTTCTCCTGAATTTCTTTAAGTATGTCCTTCATGTGTTCCTGTACCAGCATCATGACCAGTGATTTTAAATCCAAATCTTGTTTTACTGGTGTGATGGGGTATCCAGGACGTGTTGGTAGAGGAGAATTGGGTTCAGATGTTGCCATATTGCCTTGATTTCTGTTAGTGACGTTCCTGCGTTTGCCTTTTGCCATCTAGTTCTCACTGGTGTTAGTTTGTCTTGTCAGTGCTGGACTCACCAGTGCAAGCTGCCCCTTCCCCGTTGGCCTCTGGTGCACAGCTTACCTCCTGCACTGCTTGTAGACAGGGTGCTGCTGCCCAGGCTGTTCAGATCCCAAAGCAGGCACCCGAAGGCTCCTGCTGGGGCCCACTGGATTCACTGGAGCACACTGACTTCTCCCAGCTGGCTGCCCGGAAACCCAGCTAGCCACTTGCAGGACTTGGAGATGTGGTGCTGCCGCCCAGGCTGATCTGGGCAGCAGAACTCCCAACTGGGTTGGTGCACACAAGGCTAGCCTAGCTGCCCAGGCCCTGAGTCTAGGCAAAAGCCTGGCAGGCCAATGTCGGTGCAAAGTTCCCCTCAGCTGTGGGTGTTAATTGGGTGTGTCAGGTGGCTAGGATGGTGGCGTGTGCGAGTTCCCTGAGAGTGCTGGGAGAGTCTGCTGGGCTAACAACCTCCTGGCTGGGTCAGCACACAGATGGCCCAACGAGCAGCCCAGGGCCTGGGGGTCAGTCCAGGGCCTGACCGTCTGAGACCCCTGCTATGTCCGCCTCGGGCTATGCCTGTTAGCTGGTTTGGTTTTGCCTGCTAGGTCTCTCTGGCTTCCCGTAGGCAAAATGGCGGTGGTGCGCAAACTGGCCCGGATAAACAACCTCCTGGCCGGGTCGGCACACAGATGGCCCACCGAGCAGCCCAGGGCCTGGGGGCAGTCCAGGGCCTGACCGTCTGAGACCCCTGCTTTGTCCGCCTTGGGCTATGCCTGTTAGCTGGTTTGGTTTTGTCTGCTAGTCTCTCTGGCTTCCCGCAGGCAAAATGGCAGTGGTGCGCACCGGCCCGGGCAAACAAGTTCCTGGCTGGGTCGGCACACAGATGGCCCACCGAGCAGCCCAGGACCTGGGGGCAGTCCAGGGCCTGACCGTCTGAGACCCCTGCTATGTCTGCCTTGGGCTATGCCTGTTCGCTGGTTTGGTTTTGCCTGCTAGGTCTCCCTGGTGTGCGCCGGCCGAGGCAAACAAGCTCCTGGCTGGGTCGGCACACATATGGCCTGCCGAGCAGCCCAGGACCTGGGGGCAGTCCAGGGCCTGACCGTCTGAGACCCCTGCTATGTCCGCCTCGGGCTATGCCTGTTAGCCAGTTTGGTTTTGCCTGCTAGGTCTCCCTGGCTTCCCCCAGGCAAAATGGTGGTGGTGCGCGCGCCGGCCCGGGAGGAAAAAAACCTCCTGGCCGGATTTGCACACAGGTGGACCCCTGATCAGCTCAGGGCCTGGGTGCAGGCCAACGCCCGTCGGGCTTAGACCCCCGCGATGTTGGTCTCGGGTTATATTTGCGTACCTCAGTCTGATTTCTCTGGCAACCGAGAACCAATATGGAGCCCTCGTAACTGACTGGCGGGAGGCAGAGTTCTGATGTGGCTTCTGTGTGGTGAAAGGCACCGTAAATCCGCCGCTGCTTGCAGCCTGGCTGGCCAGCGATGGCCAGTGGTCGTGGGCACCGGGTCTGCCTGGACCCTGTCCGCTTGGTTCTACTGCTGATGGCCCTTCCTCTGGATCAGCCGCTGCTGCTGCAACTGCTGCTGCTGCCGCCGCTCCCAGGCCCAAGAATTTTCTTTCATCAAAATTTGTCAAAAACCACATTTTAAGGAAATCTCGCATCGTGTGAAATTATCTTGTTTTTCATAAACAACACGTTGTAAATCGAAAAGCTTTGGTGTTGCGTGTATGTCTAAGCGAGTAGCCTCAAAAGAGAACGCACAGGAGAGTTTTCTCTCGAAAGAAAATGTAGGAATACCACGTTATAAGGAAATACAGTGTGGCAGAGTAAAGACAAATACGTACATATTGGAAACACGTTAAGAGAAGAAATAAAGCATCGTACAAAAATAGCTTGTATCTCCTAAACAAAACTTTGTAACTCGAAAAGATTTGGTGTGGCTCGTACCTCTACAAGTGTAGCCTCAAAAGAGAACCCACAGGAGGAAATTCTTTCGTCAAAATTTTTTAGAAAACCACGATTTATGAAAATCTCGCATCGTGCAAAATTATCTTGTTTTTTCCTAAACAACACGTTGTAACTCGAAAAGCTTTGGTGTTGCGTGTTTGTCTAAGCGTGTAGCCTCGAAAGAGAACGCACAGGAGAGTTTTCCCTCGAAAGAATATGTAAGAATACCACGTTATAAGGAAATACAGTGTTGCAGAATAAAGACAAATACGTATGTATTGGAAACACTTTATGAGAAGAGTTAACGCATCTTACAAAATTAGCTTGTATCTCCTAAACAAAACGTTGTAACTCGAAAAGATTTGGTGTGGCGTGTACATCTAAACATGTAGCCTCAAAAGAGGACCCACAGGAGAATTTTCTTTCGTCAAAATTTTTCAGAAAACCACGTTTTAAGGAAATCCCGCATCGTGCGAAATCATCTTCTTTTTCAGAAACAACATGTTGTAACTCGAAAAGCGTTGCTGTTGCGTGTATGTGTAAGCGTGGAGACTCAAAAGAGAAGGCACAGGAGAGTGTTCTCTTGAAAGAATATGTAAGAATACCACGTTATAAGGAAATACAGTGTTGCAGAGTAAAGACAAATAAGTACATATTGGAAACACTTTACGAGAAGAAATAACGCATCGTAAAAAATTAGCTTGTATCTCCTAAACAACACGTTGTAACTCGAAAAGATTTGGTGTGGCATGTACGTCTAAAAGTGTAGCCTCAAACGAGAACCCACAGGAGAATTTTCTTTCATCAAAATTTGTCTGAAACCACGTTTTAAGGAAATAGCGCATCGTGCGAAATTATCTTGTTTTTCCTAAACAACACATTGTAACTCGAAAAGCTTTGGTGTTGCGTGTATGTCTAAGCATGTAGCCTCAAAAGAGAATGCACAGGAGAGTTTTCTCTCGAAAGAATATGTAAGAATACCACGTTATAAGGAAATACAGTGTTGCAGAATAAAGACAACTACGTACGTATTGGAAACACTTTAAGAGAAGAAATAACGCATTGTAAAAAATTAGCTTGTATCTCCTAAACAACACATTGTAACTCGAAAAGATTTGGTGTGGCTCGTACCTCTACACGTGTAGCCTCAAAAGAGAACCCAGAGAAGAACTTTCTTTCGTCAAAATTTGTCTGAAAACCACGTTTTATGGAAATCTCGCATCGTGCGAAATTATCTTGTTTTTCCTAAACAACACGTTGTAACTCGAAAAGTTTGGCGTGCGTGTTTGTCTAAGCGTGTAGCCTCAAAAGAGCATGCACAGGAGAGTTTTCCCTCGAAAGAATATGTAATAATACCACGTTATAAGAAAATACAGTGTTGCAGAGTAAAGATAAATAACAACATATTGGAAACAATTTAGGGAAGAAATAACGGATCGTACAAAATTTGCTTATATCTCCTAAACAACACGTTATAACTCGAAAGTATTTGGTGTGGCTCGTACTTCTACACGTGTAGCCTCAAAAGAGAACCAACAGGAGAACTTTCTTTCGTCAAAATTTGTCAAAAAAACACGTTTTAAGGAAATCCCGCATCGTGCAAAATTATCTTGTTTTTCCTAAACAACACTTTGTAACTCGAAAAGCTTTGGTGTTGCGTGTATGTCTGAGCATGTTGCCTCTAAAGACAATGCACAGGAGAGTTTTCTCTCGGAAGAACATGTAAGAATACAATGTTAAAAGGAAATACAGTGTTGCAGAGTAAAGACAAATACGTACGTATTGGAAACACTTTATGAGAAGAAATAACGCATCATACAAAACTAGCTTGTATCTCCTAAACAACACGTGGTAACTCTAAAGGATTTGGTGTGGCGTGTACGTCTAAATGTGTAGCCTCAAAAGAGAACCGACAGGAGAATTTTCTTTCGTCAAAATTTGTCAGAAAACCACGTTTTAAGGAAATCCTGCATCGTGCGAAATTATCTGGTTTTTCCTAAACGACATGTTGTAACTCGAAAAGCTTTGGTATTGCCTGTATGTCTAAGTGTGTAGCCTCAAAAGGGAACGCACAGGATAGTTTTCTCTCGAAAGAATATGTAAGAATACCACGTTATAAGGAAATACAGTGTTGCAGAGTAGACAAATACGTACATATTGGAAACACTTTACGAGAAGAAGTAACGCATCGTAGAAAATTAGCTTGTATCTCCTAAACAAAACGTTGTAACTCGAAAAGATTTGGTGCGGCGTGTACGTCTAAACGTGTAGCCTCAAAAGAGAACCCACAGGAGAATTTTCTTTCGTCAAAATTTTTCAGAAAACCACGTTTTAAGGAAATCCTGCATCGTGCCAAATCATCTTCTTTTTCCTGAACAACATGTTGTAACTCGAAAAGCTTTGGTGTTGCGTGTATGTCTAAGCTTGTAGCCTCAAAAGAGAATGCACAGGAGAGTTTTCTCTCGAAAGAATATGTAAGAATACCATGTTATAAAAAAATACAGTGTTGCAGAGTAAAGACAAATACGTATGTATTGGAAACACTTTAAGAGAAGAAATAACACATCGTACAAAATTATCTTGTATCTCCTAAACAACAATTGGAACTCGAAAAGATTTGTTGTGGCTCGTACCTCTATACGTGTAGCCTCAAAAGAGAACCCACAGGAAAACTTTCTTACGTCAAAATTTTTCAGAAAACCACGTTTTATGGAAATCTCGCATCGTGCGAAATTATCTTGCTTTTCCTAAACAACACATTGTAACTCGAAAAGCTTTGGCATTGCGTGTATGTCTAAGCGTGTAGCCTCTAAAGAGTACGCACAGGAGAGTTTTCTCTCAAAAGAACATGTAAGAATACAACGTTATAAGGGAATACAGTGTTGCAGAGTAAAGTCAAATACATACTTGATGGAAACACTTTACGAGAAGATATAACGCATTGTAAACAATTAGCTTGTATCTCCTAAACAACACGTGGTAACTCGAAAGGACTTGGTGTGGCGTGTACGTCTAAACGTGTAGCCTCAAAAGAGAACCCATAGGAGAATTTTCTTTCTTCAAAATTTGTCAGAAAATCACGTTTTAACGAAATCCTGCATCCTGCGAAATTATCTTGTTTTTCCTAAACAACAAGTTGTAATTCGAAAAGCTTTGGTGTTGCGTGTATGACTAAGTGTGTAGCCACAAAAGGGAATGCACAGGAGAGTTTTCTCTCGAAAGAATATGTAAGAATACCACGTTATAAGGAAATACAGTGTTGCAGAGTAAAGACAAATACGTACATATTGGAAACACTTTAAGAGAAGAAATATCGCATCTTACAAAATTAGCTTGTGTCTCCTAAACAACTCGTTGTAACTCGAAAAGATTTGGTGTGACATGTACGTCTCAACGTGTAGCCTCAAAAGAGAACCCACAGGAGAATTTTCTTTCATCAAAATTTGTCAGAAACCACGTTTTAAGGAAATCACGCATTGTGCGAAATTATCTAGTTTTTCCTACACAACACGTTGTAACTCGAAAAGCTTTGGTGTTGTGTGTATGTCTAAGCATGTAGCCTCAAAAGAGAACACACAGGAGAGTTTTCCCTCGAAAGAATATGTAAGAATATCACATTATAAGGAAATACAGTGTTGCAGAGTAAAGACAAATACGTATGTATTGGAAACACTTTATGAGAAGAAATAATGCATCATACAAAATTAGCTTGTATCTCCTAAACAACAGGTTGTAACTCGAAAGGATTTGGTGTGGCGTTTACGGCTAAACGTGTAGCCTCAAAAGAGAACCCACAGGAGAATTTTCTTTCGTCAAAATATGTGAGAAAACCACGTTTTAAGGAAATCCCTCATCGTGCAAAATTATCTTGTTTTTCCTAAACAACAAGTTGTAACTCGAAAAGCTTTGGTGTTGCGTGTATGTCTAAGCGTGTAGCCTCAAAAGAGAATGTAAAGGAGAGTTTTTTTCTCAAAGAATATGTAAGAATACCACGTTATAAGGAAATACATTGTTGCAGAGTAAAGACAAATACGTACATATTGGAAACTCTTTACGAGAAGAAATAACGCATCGTAAAAAATTAACTTGTATCACCTAAACAACACGTTGTAACTCGAAATGATTTGGTGTGGCGTGTACGTCAAAACGTGTAGCCTCAAAAGAGAACCCACAGGACAATTTTCTTTCGTTAAATTTTTTCAGAAATCCACGTTTTAAGGAAATCCCGCATCATGCGAAATCATCTTCTTTTTCCTAAACAACATGTTGTAACTCAAAGAACTTTGGTGTTGCGTGTATGTCTAAGCGTGGAGCCTCAAAAGCGAAGGCACAGGAGAGTTTTCTCTCGAAAGAATATGTAAGAATAGACGTTATAAAGAAATACAATTAGGCCGAGTAAAGGCAAATAAGTACATATTGGAAACACTTTAGGAGAAGAAATAACGCATCGGACAAAATTAGCTTGTATCTCCTAAACAACACGTGGTAACTCGAAAAGGTTTGGTTTGGCGTGTACGTCTAAACGTGTAGCCGCCAAAGAGAACACAAAGGAGAATTTTCTTTCGTCAAAATTTGTCAGAAAACCACATTTTAAGGAAATCCCCCATCGTGCGAAATTATCTTGTTTTTCCTAAACAACAACTTGTAACACGAAAAGCTTTGGTGTTGCGTGTATGTCTCAGCATGTAGCCTCAAAAGCGAATGCACAGGAGAGTTTTCTCTCGAAAGAACATGTAAGAATACAACGTTATAAGGAAATACAGTGTTGGAGAGTAAAGACAAATACGTACATATTGGAAACACTTTACGAGAAGAAATGACACATCATAAAATATAAGCTTGTATCTCCTAAACAACAAGTGGTAACTCGAAAAGATTTGGTTTGGCGTTTACGTCTAAAAGTGTAGCCTCAAAAGAGACCCCACAGGAGAATTTTCTTTCTTCAAAATTTGTCAGAAAACCACGTTATAAGGAAATTCCTCATCATGCAAAATTATCTTGTTTTTCCTAAACAACACGTTGTAACTCGAAAAGCTTTGGTGTTGTGTGTATGTCTAAGCGTGTAGCCTCAAAAGAGAATGTAAAGGAGAGTTTTTTCTAGAAAGAATATGTAAGAATACCACGTTATAAGGAAATAGAGTGTTGCAGCGTAAAGACAGATACGTACATATTGGAAACACTTTATGAGAAGAAATAACGCATCGTAAAAAATTAACTTGTATCTCCTAAACAACACGTTGTAACTCGAAAAGATTTGGTGTGGCGTGTACGTCTAAACGTGTTGCCTCAAAAGAGAACCCACAGGACAATTTTCTTTCGTTAATACTTTTCAGAAAACCACGTTTTAAGGAAATCCCGCATCGTGCGAAATCATCTTCTTTTTCCTAAACAACATGTTGTAACTCAAAAAGCTTTGGTGTTGCGTGTATGTCTAAGCGTGGAGCCTCAAAAGCGAAGGCACAGGAGAGTTTTCTCTCGAAAGAATATGTAAGAATACCACGTTATATAGAAATACAATTTTGCAGAGTAAAGGCAAATAAGTACATATTGGAAACACTTTAGGAGAAGAAATAACGCATCGTACAAAATTAGCTTGTATCTCCTAAACAACACGTGGTAACTCGAAAAGATTTGGTTTGGCGTGTACATCTAAACGTGTAGCCTCAAAAGAGAACACAAAGGAGAATTTTCTTTCGTCAAAATTTGTCAGAAAACCACGTTTTAAGGAAATCCCGCATCGTGCGAAATTATCTTGTTTTTCCTAAACAACACCTTGTACCTCGAAACGCTTTGGTGTTGCGTGTATGTCTCAGCATGTAGCCTCAAAAGAGAATGCACAGGAGAGTTTTCTCTCGAAAGAACATGTAAGAATACAAAGTTATAAGGAAATACAGTGTTGCAGAGTAAAGACAAATACGTACTTATTGGAAACACTTTACGAGAAGAAATTACGCATCATACAATATTAGCTTGTATCTCCTAAAGAAAAAGTGGAAACTCGAAAACATTTGGTTTGGCGTGTACGTCTAAAAGTGTAGCCTCAAAAGAGAACCCACTGGAGAATTTTCTTTCTTCAAAATTTGTCAGAAAACCACGTTTTAACGAAATCCCGCATCCTGCGAAATCATCTTGTTTTTCCTAAACAACAAGTTGTAACTCGAAAAGCTTTGGTTTGCGTGTATGTCTAAGTGTGTAGCCTCAAAAGGGAATGCACAGGAGAGTTTTCTCTCGAAAGAATATGTAAGAATACCCTGTTATAAGGAAATACAGTGTTGCAGAGTAAAGACAAATACGTACATATTGGAAACACTTTATGAGAAGAATTAACGCATCGTACAAAATTAGCTTGAATCTCCTAAACAACACCTTGTTACTCGAAAAGATTTGGTGTGGCGTGTACGTCTAAACGTGTAGCCTCAAAAGAGATCCCACAGGAGAATTTTCTTTCATCAAAATTTGTCAGAAACCACGTTTTAAGGAAATCTCGCATTGTGCGAAATTATCTTGTTTTTCCTAAACAACACGTTGTAACTCGAAAAGCTCTGGTGTTGCGTGTATGTCTAAGCGTGTAGCCTCAAAAGAGAAAGCACAGGAGAGTTTTCTCTCGAAAGAATATGTAAGAATGCCACGTTATAAGGAAATACAATGTTGCAGTGTAAAGACAAACACGTACGTATTGGAAACACTTTACGAGAAGAATTAACGCATAGTACAAAATTAGCTTGTATCTCCTAAACAACAAGTTGTATCTCGAAAAGATTTGGTGTGGCCTGTACGTCTAAACGTGTAGCCTCAAAGGAGAAACCACAGGAGAATTTTCTTTCATCAAAATTTTTCACAGAACCATGTTTTAAGGAAATCCCGCATCGTGTGAAATCATCTTCTTTTTCCTAAACAACATATTGTAACTCGAAAAGCTTTAGTGTTGCGTGTATGTCTAAGCGTGGAGCCTCAAAAGAGAAGGCACAGGATAGTTTTATCTCGAGAGAATATGTAAGAATACCACGTTATTAGGAAATACAATTTTGCAGAGTAAAGACAAATAAGTACATATTGGAAACACTTTACGAGAAGAAATAATACATCATACAAAATTACCTTGTATCTCCTAAACAACACGTGGTAACTCGAAAAGATTTGGTTTGGTGTGTACGTCTAAACGTGTAGCCTCAAAAGAGAACCAACAGGAGAATTTTCTTTCATCAAAATTAGATAACCACGTTTTAAGGAAATCCCGCATCGTGCAAAATTATCTTGTTTTTCCTAAACAACACGTTGTAACTCAAAAAGCTTTGGTGTTGCGTGTATATCTAAGCATGTAGCCCCAAAAGAGAATGCACAGGAGAGTTTTCTCTCGAAGGAACATGTAAGACTACAACGTTATAAGGAAATACAGTGTTGCAGAGTAAAGACAAAAACATAAATATTGGAAACACTTTACGAGAAGAAATGACGGATCATAAAATATAAGCTTGTATCTCCTAAACAACAAGTGGTAACTCGAAAAGATTTGGTTTGGCATGTACGTCTCAAAGTGTAGCCTCAAAAGAGACCCCACAGGAGAATTTTCTTTCTTCAAAATTTGTCAGAAAACCACGTTATAAGGAAATCCCGCATCGTGCGAAATTATCTTGTTTTTCCTAAACAACAAGTTGTAACTCGAAAAGCTTTGGTGTTTCTTGTATGTCTAAGTGTGTAGCCTCTAAAGGGAATGCCCAGGAGAGTTTTCTATCGAACAAATATGTAAGAATACCACGTTATAAGGAAATACAGGGTGGCAGAGTAAAGACAAATACGTACATATTGGAAACACTTTACGAGAAGAAATAATGCATCGTAAAAAATTAGCTTGTATCTCCTAAACAACACGTTGTAACTCGAAAAGATTTGATGTGACGTGTACGTCTAAACGTGTAGCCTCAAAAGCGAACCCACAGGAGAATTTTCTTTCATCAAAATTTGTCAGAAACCACGTTTTAAGGAAATCTCGAATCGTGCGAAATTATCTTGTTTTTCCTAAAGAACATGTTGTAACTCGAAAAGCTTTGGTGTTGCGTGTATGTCTAAGCGTGTAGCCTCAAAAGAGAACGCACAGGAGAGTTTTCTCTTGAAAGAATATGTAAGAATACCTCGTTATAAGGAAATACAGTGTTGCAGAGTAAAGACAAATACGTACCTATTGGAAACACTTTAAGAGAAGAAATAATGCATCGTAAAAAATTAGCTTGTATCTCCTAAACAACACGTTGTAACTAGAAAAGATTTGGTGTGGCTCGTACGACTACACGTGTAGCCTCAAAAGAGAACCCACAGGAGAACTTTCTTTGTCAAAATTTGTCAGAAAACCACGTCTTAAGGAAAGCCCGCATCGTGCAAAATTATCTTGTTTTTCCTAAACAACACGTTGTAACTCTAAAAGCTTTGGTGTTGCGTGTATGTCTAAGCGTGTAGCCTCTAAAGAGTACACACAGGAGAGTTTTCTCTCGAAAGAACATGTAAGAATACAACGTTATAAGGAATACAGTGTTGCAGAGTAAAGACAAATACATACTTGTTGGAAACACTTTACGAGAAGAAATAATTCATTGTAAAATATTAGCTTGTATCTCCTAAACAACACGTGGTAACTCGAAAAGAATTGGTGTGGCGTGTACGTCTAAACGTGTAGCCTCAAAAGAGAACCCATAGGAGAATTTTCTTTCATCAAAATTTGTCAGAAACCACGTTGTATGGAAATCTCGCTTCGTGCGAAATTTTCTAGTTTTTCCTAAACAACACGTTGTAACTCGAAAAGCTTTGGTGTTGTGTGTATGTCTAAGCGTGTAGCCTCAAAAGAGAATGCACAGGAGAGTTTTCTCTTGAACGAACATGTAAGAATACCACGTTATAAGGAAATACAGTGTTGCACAGAAAAGACAATTACGTACCTATTGGAAACACTTTAAGAGAAGAAATAATGCATCATACAAAATTAGCTTGTATCTCCTAAACAACACGTTGTAACTCGAAAAGATTTGGTGTGGCTCGTATGTCTACACGTGTAGCCTCAAAAGAGGACCCACAGGATAACTTTCTTTCTTCAAAATTTGTCAGAAAAACCACGTTTTAAGTAAATCCCGCATCGTGCAAAATTATCTTGTTTTTCCTAAACAACACGTTGTAACTCGAAAAGCTTTGTTGTTGCGTGTATGTCTAAGCGTGTAGCCTCTAAAGAGTATGCACAGGAGAGTTTTCTCTAGAAAGAACATGTAAGAATAAAACGTTATAAGGAAATACAGTGTTGGAGAGTAAAGACAAATACATACTTGTTGGAAACACTTTACAAGAAGAAATAATGCATCGTAAAATATTAGCTTGTATCTACTAAACAACACGTGGTAACTCGAAAGGACTTCATGTGGCGTGTACGTCTAAACGTGTAGCCTCAAAAGAGAACCCATTGGAGAATTTTCTTTCTTCAAAATTTGTCAGAAAATCACGTTTTAACGAAATCCTGCATCCTGCGAAATTATCTTGTTTTTCCTAAACAACAAGTTGTAACTCGAAAAGCTTTGGTGTTGCGTGTATGTCTAAGTGTGTAGCCACAAAAGGGAATGCACAGGAGAGTTTTCTCTCGAAAGAATATGTAAGAATACCACGTTATAAGGAAATACAGTGTTGCAGAGTAAAGACAAATACGTACATATTGGAAACACTTTAAGAGAAGAAATAATGCATCGTACAAAATTAGATTGTATCTCCTAAACAACACGTTGTAACTCAAAAAGATTTGGTGTGATGTGTACGTCTAAACGTGTAGCCATAAAAGAGAACCCACAGGAGAATTTTCTTTCAACAAAATTTGTCAGAAACCACGTTTTAAGGAAATCTCGCATCGTGCGAAATTATCTTGTTTTCCCTAAACAACACGTTGTAACTCGAAAAGCTTTGGTGTTGCGTGTATGTCTAAGCATGTAGCCTCAAAAGAGAACACACAGGAGAGTTTTTCCTCGAAAGAATATGTAAGAATACCACCTTATAAGGAAATACAGTGTTGCAGAGTAAAGACAAATACGTATGTATTGGAAACACTTTACGAGAAGAAATAAGGCAACATACATTATTAGCTTGTATCTCCTAAACAACAGGTTGTAAGTCAAAAGGATTTGGTGTGACGTGTACAGCTAAACGTGTAGCCTCAAAAGAGAACCCACAGGAGAATTTTCTTTCATCAAAATATGTGAGAAAACCACGTTTTAAGGAAATCCCTCATCGTGCAAAATTATCTTGTTTTTCCTAAACAACAAGTTGTAACTCGAAAAGCTTTGGTGTTGCGTGTATGTCTAAGCGGGTAGCCTCAAAAGAGAATGTAAAGGAGAGTTTTTTCTAGAAAGAATATATAAGAATACCACGTTATAAGGAAATACAGTGTTGCAGAGTAAAGACAAATACGTACATATTGGAAACACTTTACGAGAAGAAATAACGCATCGTAAAAAATTAACTTGTATCTCCTAAACAACACGTTGTAACTGGAAAAGATTTGGTGTGGCGTGTACGTCTAAACGTGTAGCCTCAAAGGTGAACCCACCGGACAATTTTCTTTCGTTAAATTTTTTCAGAAAACCACGTTTTAAGGAAACCCCGCATCATGCGAAATCATCTTCTTTTTCCTAAACAACATGTTGTAACTCAAAAAGCTTTGGTGTTGCCTGTATGTTTAAGCGTGGAGCCTCAAAAGCGAAGGCACATGTGAGTTTTCCCTCGAAAGAATATGTAAGAATACCACGTTATAAAGAAATACAATTTTGCCGAGTAAAGGCAAATAAGTACATATTGGAAACACTTTAGGAGAAGAAATAACGCATCGGACAAAATTAGCTTGTATCTCCTAAACAACACGTGGTAACTCGAAAGGTTTGGTTTGGCGTGTACGTCTAAACGTGTAGTCGCAAAAGAGAACACAAAGGAGAATTTTCTTTCGTCAAAATTTGTCAGAAAACCACGTTTTAAGGAAATCCTGCATCATGAGAAATTATCTTGTTTTTCCTAAACAACACGTTGTAACTCGAAAAGCTTTGGTGTTGCGTATATGTCTAAGCGTGTAGCCTCAAAGGAGAATGCACAGGAGAGTTTTCTCTCGAAAGAACATGTAAGAATACAACGTTATATGGAAATACAGTGTTGCAGAGTAAAGACAAATACGTACATATTGGTAACACTTTACGAGAAAAAATTACGCATCATGAAATATTAGCTTGTATCTCCTAAACAAAAAGTGGAAACTCACAAACATTTCGTTTGGTGTGTATGTCTAAACGTGTAGCCTCAAAAGAGAGCGCCCTGGAGAATTTTCTTTCTTCAAAATTTGTCAGAAAACCACGTTTTAACGAAATCCCGCATCCTGCAAAATTATCTTGTTTTTCCTAAAGAACAAGTTGTAACTCGAAAAGCTTTGGTGTTGCGTGTATGTCTAAGTGTGTAGCCTCAAAAGGATATGCAAGGAGAGTTTTCTCTCGAAAGAATATGTAAGAATACCACGTTATAAGGAAATACAGTGTTGCAGAGTAACGACAAATACGTACATATTGGAAACACTTTAAGAGAAGAAATAAAAAACCGTACAAAATTAGCTTGTATCTCCTAAACAACAGGTTGTAACTTGAAAATATTTGGTGTGACGTGTACAACTAAACGTGTAGCCTCAAAAAAGAATTGACAGGAGAATTTTTTTTATCGTCAAAATATGTGAGAAAACCACGTTTTAAGGAAATCCCTCATCATGCAATATTATCTTGTTTTTCCTAAACAACAAGTTGTAACTCGAAATCTTTGGTGTTGCGTGTATGTCTAAGCGTGTAGCCTCAAAAGAGAATGCAAAGGAGAGTTTTTTCTCGAAAGAATATGTAAGAATACCACGTTATAAGGAAATACAGAGTTGCAGAGTAAAGACAAATACGTACATATTGGAAACACTTTAAGAGAAGAAATAACGCATCATACAAAATTAACTTGTACTCCTAAACAACACGTTGTAACTCGAAAAGATTTGATGTGGCGTGTACGTATAAAGGTGTAGCCTCAAAAGAGAACCCACAGGAGAATTTTCTTTGGTCAAATTTGTCAGAAAACCACGTATTAAGGAAATCCTGCATCGTGGGAAATTATCTTGTTTTTCCTAAACAACACGTTGTAACTCGAAAAGATTTGGTGTTGCGTGTTTGTCTCAGTGTGTAGCCTCAAAAGAGAACACACAGGAGAGTTTTCACTAGAAAAAGTATGTAAGAATACCAGGTTATAAGGAAATACAGTGTTGCAGAGTAAAGACAAATACGTACTTATTGGAAACACTTTACAAGAAGAAATAACGCATCATACAAAATTAGCTTGTATCTCCTAAACAACAGGTTGTAACTCGAAAGGATTTGCTGTGGCATGTATGTCTAAACGTGTAGCCTCAAAAGAGAACCCACAGAAGAATTTTCTATCGTCAAAATTTGTGAGAAAACCACGTTTTAAGGAAATCCCTCATCGTGCAAAATTATCGTGTTTTTCTTAAACAACACGTTGTAACTCGAAAAGCTTTGGTGTTGCGTGTATGTCTAAGCATGTAGCCTCAAAAGAGAATGCAAAGGAGAGTTCTTTCTCGAAAGAATATATAAGAATACCACATTATAAGGAAATACAGTGTTGCAGAGTAAAGACAAATACGTACATATTGGAAACACTTTACGAGAAGAAATAACGCATAGTACAAAATTAGCTTGTATCTCCTAAACAACACGTTGTAACTCTAAATGATTTGCTGTGGCGTGTACGTCTAAATGTGTAGCCTCAAAAGAGAACCCACAGGACAATTTTCTTTGGTCAAATTTGTCAGAAAACCACTTATTAAGGAAATCCAGCATCGTGAGAAATTATCTTGTTTTTTCCTAAACAACGCGTTGTAACTCGAAAAGCTTTGGTGTTGCGTGTATGTCTAAGCGTGTAGCCTCAAAGGAGAACACACAGGAGTGTTTTCTCTCGAAAGAATATGTAAGACTACCACGTTATAAGGAAGTACACTGTTGCAGAATAATGACAAATACTTACGTATTGGAAACCCTTAAACTTTAAGAGATGAAATAAAGCATCGTACAAAATTAGCTTGTATCTCCTAAACAACACGTTGTAACTCGAAAAGATTTGGTGTGGCGTGTACATCTAAACGTGTAGCCTCAAAAGAGAACCACAGGACAATTTTCTTTCGTCAAAATTTGTCAGAAAACCACGTTTTAAGGAAATCCCGCATCGTGAGAAATTATCGTGTTCTTCCTAAAAAACACGTTGTAACTCGAAAAGCTTTGGTGTTGCGTGTATGTCTAAGCATGTAGCCTCAAAAGAGAACGCACAGGAGAGTTTTCTCTCGAAAGAATATGTAAAAATACCACGTTATAAGGAAATACAGTGTTGCAGAGTAAAGACAAATACGTACTTATTGGAAACACTTTTAGAGATGAAATAACGCATCGTTCAAAATTAGCTTGTATCTCCTAAACAACAGGTTGTAACTCGAAAAGCATTGATGTGGCATGTACGGCTAAACGTGTAGCCTCAAAAGAGAACCCACAGGAGAATTTTCTTTGGTCAAAATTTGTCAGAAAACCACGTATTAAGGAAACCCCGCATCGTGTGAAATTATCTTGTATTTCCTAAACAACACGTTGTAACTCGAAAAGCTTTGTTGTTGCATGTATGTCTAAGCGTGTAGCCTCAAAAGAAAACGCACAGAAGAGTTTTCTCTCGAAAGAATAGTTAAGAATACCACTTTATAAGGAAGTACAGTGTTGCTGAGTAAAGACGAAAACGTACATATTGGAAACCCTTAAACTTACGAGATGAAATAAAGCATCGTACAAAATTAGCTTGTATCTCCTAAACAACACGTTTTTACTGGAAAAGATTTGGTGTGGCTTGTACGTCTAAACGTGTAGCCCCAAAAGAGAACCCACAGGACTATTTTCTTTCGTCAAAATTTGTCAGCAAACCACGTTTTAAGGAAATCCCGCATCGTGAGAAATTATCTTGTTCTTCCAAAACAACAAGTTGTAACTCAAAAAGCTTTGGTGTTGCTTGTATGTCTAAGCGTGTAGCCTCAAAAGAGAACGCACAGGAAAGTTTTCTCTCGAAAGAATATGCAAGAATACCATGTTATAAGGAAAACAGTGTTGCAGAGTAAAGGCAAATACGTACGTATTTGAAACACTTAAACTTTACGAGAGAAATAACACATCTTAAAAAATTAGCTTGTATCTCCTAAACAACACGTTGTAACTCGAAAAGATTTGGTGTGGCGTGTACGTCTAAAAGTGTAGCCTCAAAAGAGAACCCTCAGGAGTATTTTCTTTCGTCAAAATTTGTCAGAAAACCACGTTTTAAGGAAATCCCGCATCGTGCTAAATTATCTTGTTTTTCCTAAACAACACATTGTAACTCGAAAAACTGTGGTGTTGCGTGTATGTCTAAGCGTGTAGCCTCAAAAGAGAACGCACAGGAGAGTTTTCTCTCGAAAGAATATGTAAGAATACCACGTTATTAGGAATTACAGAGTTGCAGAGTAAAGGCAAAAACGTATGTATTGGAAACACTTAAACTTTACGAGAAGAAATAACGCATCGTAAAAAAAATTAGCTTGTATCTCCTAAACAGCACGGTGTAACTCAAAAGATTTGGTGTGGTGTGTACGTCTAAAGGTGTAGCCTCAAAAGAGAACCCACAGGAGAATTTTCTTTCGTCAAAATTTGTCAGAACACCACGTTTTAAGGAAATCCCGCATCGTGGGAAATTATCTTGTTCTTCCTAAACAACATGTTGTAACTCGAAAAGCTTTGCCGTTGCGTGTATGTCTAAACTTGTAGCCTCAAAAGAGAACGCACAGGAGAGTTTTCTCTCGAAAGAATATGAAAGAATACCACGTTATAAGGAAATACAGTGTTGCAGAGTAAAGACAAACACGTATGTATTGGAAACCCTTAAACTTTACGAGATGAAATAAAGCATCGTACAAAATTAGCTTGTATCTCCTAAACAACACGTTGTAACTCGAAAAGATTTGGTGTGGCATGTACGTCTAAACGTGTAGCCTCAAAAGAGAACCCACAGGACAATTTTCTTTCGTCAAAATTTTTCAGCAAACCACGTTTTAAGGAAATACCGCATCGTGAGAAATTATCTTGTTCTTCCTAAACAACACGTTTTAACTCGAAAAGCTTTGGTGTTGGGTGTATGTCTAAGCGTGTAGCCCCAAAAGAGAACGCATAGGAGAGTTTTCTCTCGAAAGAATATGTAAGAATACCACGTTATAAGGAAATACAGTGTAGCAGAGTAAAGACAAATACGTACGTACTGGAAACACTTTATGAGAGAAATAACGCATCTTGCAAAATTAGCTTGTAGGTCCTAAACAACATGTTGTAACTCGAAAAGATTTGGTGTGGCGTGTACGTCTAAACGTGTATCCTCAAAAGAGAACCCACAGGAGAGTTTTCTTTCGTCAAAATTTGTCAGAAAACCACGTTTTAAGGAAATTCCGCATCGTGCGAAATTATCTTGTTTTTCCTAAACAACACGTTGTAACTCGAAAAGCTTTGGTGTTGCGTGTATGTCTAAGTGTGTAGCCTCTAAAGGGAATGCAAGGAGAGTTTTCTTTCGAAAGAATATGTAAGAATACCACGTTATAAGGAAATACAGTGTTGCAGAGTAAAGACAAATACGTACATATTGGAAACACTTTAAGAGAAGAAATAAAAATTCGTACAAAATTAGCTTGTATCTCATAAACAACATGTTGTAACTCGAAAATATTTGGTGTGACGTGTACTTCTAAACATGTAGCCTCAAAAGAGAACCGACAGGAGAATTTTTTATCGTCAAAATATGTAAGAAAACCACGTTTTAAGGAAATCCCTCAGCGTGAAAAATTATCTTGTTTTTCCTAAACAACAAGTTGTAACTCGAAAAGCTTTGGTGTTGCGTGTATGTCTAAGCGTGTAGCCTCAAAAGAGAATGCAAAGGAGAGTTTTTTCTCGAAAGAATATGTAAGAATACCACGTTATAAGGAAATACAGTGTTGCAGAGTAAAGACAAATACGTACATATTGGAAACACTTTACGAGAAGAAATAATGCATCATACAAAATTAGCTTGTATCTCCTAAACAACACGTTGTAACTCGAAAAGATTTGATGTGGTGTGTACGTCTAAACATGTAGCCTCAAAAGAGAACCCACAGGCGAATTTTGTTTGGTCATATTTGTCAGAAAACCACGTATTAAGGAAATCCTGCATCGTGGGAAATTATCTTGTTTTTTCTAAACAACACGTTGTAACTCGAAAAGATTTGGTGTTGCGTGTTTGCCTCAGTGTGTAGCCTCAAAAGAGAACACACAGGAGAGTTTTCACTAGAAAGAATATGTAAGAATACCAGGTTATAAGGAAATACAGTGTTGCAGAGTAAAGACAAATACGTACTTATTGGAAACACTTTACGAGAAGAAATAACGCATCATACAAAATTAGTTTGTATCTCCTAAACAACAGGTTGTAACTCGAAAGGATTTGGTGGGGCATGTACGTCTAAACGTGTAGCCTCAAAAGAGAACCCACAGGAGAATTTTCTATCGTCAAAATTTGTGAGAAAACTACGTTTTAAGGAAATCCCTCATAGTGCAAAATTATCTTGTTTTTCTTAAATAACACTTTGTAACTCGAAAAGCTTTGGTGTTGCGTGTATGTCTAAGCATGTAGCCTCAAAAGAGAAGGCAAAGGAGAGTTCTTTCTCGAAAGAATATATAAGAATACCACGTTATAAGGAAATACAGTGTTGCAGAGTAAAGACAAATACGTACATATTAGAAACATTTTACAAGAAGAAATAACGCATAGTACAAAATTAGCTTGTATCTCCTAAACAACACGTTGTAACTCTAAATGATTTGGTGTGGCGTGTACGTCTAAACGTGTAGCCTCAAAAGAGAACCCACAGGAGAATTTTCTTTGGTCGAATTTGTCAGAAAACCACGTATTAAGGAAAAACTACATCGTGCAAAATTATCTTGTTTTTCCTAAACAACACGTTTTAACTCGAAGAGCTTTGGTGTTGCGTGTATGTCTCAGCGTGTAGCCTCAAAAGAGAACACACAGGAGAGTTTTCTCTCGAAAGAATATGTAAGAATACCACGTTATAAGGAAATACAGTGTTGCAGAGTAAAGACAAATAGGTACGTATTGGAAACCCTTAAACTTTACGAGATGAAATAAAGCATCGTACAAAATTAGCTCGTATCTCCTAAACAACACGTTGTAACTCGAAAAGATTTGGTGTGGCGTGTACGTCTAAACGTGTAGCCTCAAGAGAGAACCCATAGGAGAATTTTCTTTCGTCAAATAATCAGAAAACCACGTTTTAAGGAAATCCCGCATCGTGCGAAATTATCTTGTTTTTCCTAAACAACACCTTGTAACTCGAAAAGCTTTGGTGTTGCATGTATGTTTAAGCGTGTAGACTCAAAAGAGAGCACACAGGAGAGTTTTCTCTCGAAAGAATGTGTAAGAATACCACGTTATAAGAAAATACAGTGTTGCAGAGTAAAGACAAATACATACTTATTGGAAACACTTTATGAGAAGAAATAACGCATCGTAAAAAATTAGCTTGTATCTCCTAAACAACACGTTGTAACTCGAAAAGATTTGGTGTGACCTGTACGTCTAAACGTGTAGCCTCAAAAGAGAACCCACAGGAGATTTTTTTTGGTCAAAATTTGTCAGAAAACCACGTATTAAGGAAATCCCGCATCGTGCGAAATTATCTTGTTTTTCCTAAACAACGCGTTATAACTCGAAAAGCTTTGGTGTTGCGTGTATGTCTAAGCGTGTAGCCTCAAAAGAGAACACACAGGAGAGTTTTCTCTCGACTGAATATGTAAGAATACCACGTTATAAGGAAGTACACTGTTGCAGAATAATGACACATACTTTCGTATTGGAAACCCATAAATTTTATGAGATAAATAAAGCATCGTACAAAATTAGCTTATATCTCCTAAACAACACGTTGTAACTCGAAAAGATTTGGTGTGGCGTGTATATCTAAACGTGTAGCCTCAAAGAGAACCACAGGACAAATTTCTTTCGTCAAAATTTGTCAGAAAACCACGTTTTAAGGAAATCCCGCATCATGAGAAATTATCTTGTTCTTCCTAAAAAACACGTTGTAACTCGAAAAGCTTAGGTGTTGCGTGTATGTCTAATCATGTAGCCTCAAAAGAGAACGCACAGGAGAGTTTTCTCTCGAAAGAATATGTAAGAATACCACGTTATAAGGAAACACTGTGTTGCAGAGTAAAGACAAATATGCACTTATTGGAAACACTTTATGAGAAGAAATAATGCATCGTAAAAAAATTAGCTTGTATCTCTTAAACAACAGTTGTAACTCGAAAAGATTTGGTGTGGCGTGTACGGCTAAACGTGTAGCCTCAAAAGAGAACCCACAGGAGAATTTTCTTTGGTCAAAATTTGTCAGAAAACCACGTATTAAGGAAACCCAGCATCGTGCGAAATTATCTTGTTTTTCCTGAACAACATGTTGTAACTCGAAAAGCTTTGGTGTTGCGTGTATGTCTAAGCATGTTGCCTCAAGAGAGAACGTACAGGAGAGTTTTCTCTCGAAAGAATAGTTACGAATACCACTTTATAAGGAAGTACAGTGTTGCTGAGTAAAGACGAAAACGTACATATTGGAAACACTTAAACTTTATGAGATGAAATAAAGCATCGTACAAAATTAGCTTGTATCTCTTAAAAAACACGTTTTTACTGGAAAAGATTTGGTGTGGCTTGTACGTCTAAACGTGTAGCCCCAAAAGAGAACCCACAGGACAATTTTATTTCGTCAAAATTTGTCAGCAAACCACGTTTTAAGGAAATCCCGCATCGTGAGATATTATCTTGTTCTTCCTAAACAACACGTTGTAACTCGAAAAGCTTTGGTGTTGCATGTATGTCTAAGCGTGTAGCCTCAAAGGAGAATGGACAGGAGAGTTTTCTCTCGAAAGAATATGCAAGAATACCACGTTATAAGGAAAACAGTGTTGCAGAGTAAAGGCAAATATGGTCGTATTGGAAACACTTAAACTTTACGAGAAGAAATAACGCATCTTAAAAAATTAGCTTGTATCTCCTAAACAACACGTTGTAACTTGAAAAGATTTGGTGTGGCGTGTACGTCTAAACGTGTAGCCTCAAAAGAGAACCCTCAGGAGTATTTTCTTTCGTCAAAATTTGTCTAAGCATGTAGCCTCAAAAGAGAATGCACAGGAGAGTTTTCTCTCGAAAGAATATGTAAGAATACCACGTTATAAGGAAATACAGTGTTGCAGAGTAAAGACAAATACATACTGATTGGAAACACTTAAGCTTTATGAGAAGAAAAAACACATCGTAAAAAATTAGCTTGTATCTCCTAAACAACACGTTATAACTCTAAAAGATTTGGTGTGGCGTGTACGTCTAAACATGTGCCTCAAAAGAGAACCCACAGGAGAATTTTCCTTCGTCAAAATTTGTCAGAAAACTACGTTGTAAAGAAATCCAGCATCGTGCGAAATTATCTTGTTCTTCCTAAACAACACATTGTAACTCGAAAAGCTATGGTCCTGCGTGTAACCCTAAGGGTGTAGCCTCAAAAGAGAACGCACAGGAGAGTTTTCTCTCGAAAGAATATGTAAGAATACCACGTTATAAGGAAATACAGTGTTGCAGATTAAAGACAAATACGTACATATTTGAAACACTGTAAGAGAAGAAATAACGCATCGTACAAAATTAGCTTGTATCTCCTAAACAACACGTTGTAACTCGAAAAGATTTGGTGTGACGTGTACGTCTAAACGTGTAGCCTCAAAAGGGAACCGACAGGAGAATTTTCTTTCATCAAAATTTGTCAGAAACCACGTTTTAAGGAAATCTCGCATCGTGCGAAATTATCTTGTTTTTCCTAAACAACACGTTGTAACTCGAAATGCTTTGGTGTTGCGTGTATGAATAAGCGTGTAGCCTCAAAAGAGAACGCACAGGAGAGTTTTCTCTCGAAAGAATATGTAAGAATACCACGTTATAAGGAAATACAGTGTTGCAGGTAAAGACAAATATGTATGTATTGGAAACACTTTACGAGAAGAAATAACGCATCATACAAAATTAGCTTGTATCTCCTAAACAACAGGTTGTAACTCAAAAGGATTTGGTGTGGCGTGTACGGCTAAACATGTAGCCTCAAAAGAGAACAGAAAGGAGAATTTTCTTTCGTCAAAATATGTGAGAAAACCACGTTTTAAGGAAATCCCTCATCGAGAAAAATTATCTTCTTTTTCCTAAACAACAAGTTATAACTTGAAAAGCTTTAGTGTTGCGTGTATGTCTAAGCATGTAGCCTCAAAAGAGAATGTAAAGGAGAGTTTTTTCTCAAAAGAATATGTAAGAATACCACTTTATAAGGAAATACAGTGTTGCAGAGTAAAGACAACTACGTACATATTGGAAAGACTTTACGAGAAGAAATAATGCATCATACAAAATTAGATTGTATCTCCTAAACAACACATTGTAACTCGAAAAGATTTGGTGTGGTGTGTACGTCTAAATGTGTAGCCTCAAAAGAGAACCCACAGGAGAATTTTCTTTCCTCAAAATTTGTCAGAAAACCATGTTTTAAGGAAATCTCGCATCATGCGAAATCATCTTCTTTTTCCTAAACAACATGTTGTAACTCGAAAAGCTTTAGAGTTGCGTGTATGTGTAAGCGTGGAGCCTCAAAAGAGAAGGCACAGGAGAGTTTTCTCTTGAAAGAATATGTAAGAATACCACGTTATTAGGAAATACAATTTTGCAGAGTAAAGACAAATAAGAATATATTGGGAACACTTACGAGAAGAAATAACGCATCGAACAAAATTAGCTTGTATCTCCTAAACAACACGTGGTAACTCGTAAAGAATTGGTTTGGCGTGTATGTCTAAACGTGTAGCCTCAAAGGAGAACACAAAGGAGAATTTTCATTCGTCAAAATTTGTCAGAAAACCACGTTTTAAGGAAATACCGCATCGTGCGAAATTATCTTGTTTTTCCTAAACAACACGTGGTAACTCGAAAAGCTTTGGTGTTGCGTGTATGTCTAAGCGTGTAGCCTCAAAAGAGAATGCAAAGGAGAGGTTTTTCTCGAAAGAATATGTAAGAATACTACGTTATAAGGAAATACAGTGTTGCAGAGTAAAGACAAATACGTACATATTGGAAACACTTTACGAGAAGAAATTAAGCATCATACAATATTAGCTTGTATCTCCTAAAAAACAAGTGGAAACTCGAAAACATTTGGTTTGGCGTGTACGTCTAAAAGTTTAGCCTCAAAAGAGAACCCACTGGAGAATTTTCTTTCGTCAAAATTTGTCAGGAAACCACGTTTTAAAGAAATCCGGCATCCTGCGAAATTAACTTGTTTTTCCTAAACAACACGTTATAACTCGAAAAGCTTTGGTGTTTCGTGTATGTCTCAGTGTGTTGCCTCAAAAGAGAACACACAGGAGAGTTTTCACTCGAAAGAATATGTAAGAATACCAGGTTATAAGGAAATACAGTGTTGCAAAGTAAAGACAAAGACGTACCTATTGGAAACACTTTACGAGAAGAAATAACGCATCATACAAAATTAGCTTGTATCTCCTAAACAACACGTTGTAACTCGAAAAGATTTGGTGTGGCGTGTACGTCTAAACGTGTAGCCTCAAATAGAGAACCCACAGGAGAATATTCTTTGGTCAAATTTGTCAGAAAACCACGTATTAAGGAAATCCCGCATCGTGCGAAATTATCTTGTTTTTCCTAAACAACACGTTGTAACTCGAAAAGCTTTGGTGTTTTGTGTATGTCTCCGCGTGTAGCCTCAAAAGAGAACACACAGGAGAGTTTTCTCTCAACAGAATATGTAAGAATACCACGTTATAAGGAAATACAGTGTTGCAGAGTAAAGACAAATACGTACATATTGGAAACCCTTAAAGGTTACGAGATGAAATAAAGCATCGGACAAAATGAGCTCGTATCTCCTAAACAACACGTTGTAACTCGAAAAGATTTGGTGTGGCGTGTACATCTAAACGTGTAGCCTCAAAAGAGAACCCATAGGAGAATTTTCTTTCGTCAAAATTTTCAGAAAACCACGTTTTAAGGAAATCCCGCATCGTGCGAAATTATCGTGTTTTTCTTAAACAACACGTTGTAACTCGAAAAGTTTTTGTGTTGCGTGTATGTCTCAGCGTGTAGCCTCAAAAGAGAACACACAGGAGAGTTTTCTCTCGAAAGAATATGTAAGAATACCACGTGATAAGGAAATACAGTGTAGCAGAGTAAAGACAAATAGGTACGTATTGGAAATCCTTAAACTTTACAAGATGAAATAAAGCATCTTACAAAATTAGCTCGTATCTCCTAAACAACACGTTTTAACTCGAAAAGATTTGGTGTGGCATGTACGTCTAAACCTGTAGCCTCAAAAGAGAACCCATAGGAGAATTTCCTTTCGTCAAAATTTGTCAGAAACCACGTTATAAGGTAATCCTGCATCGTGTGAAATTATCTTGTTTTTCCTAAACAACACGTGGTAACTCGAAAATCTTTCGTGTTGCGTGTATGTCTAAGCATGTAGCCTCAAAGAGAACACACAGGAGAGGTTTCTCTCGAAAGAATATGTAAGAATACCACGTTATAAGGAAGTACAGTGTTGCAGAATAAAGACAAATACGTACGTATTGGAAACACTTTATGAGAAGAAATAACGCATCATACAAAAGTAGCTTGTATCTCCTAAAAAACACGTTGTAACTCGAAAAGATTTGGTGTGGCGTGTACGTCTAAACGTGTAGCCTAAAAAAGAGAACCCACAGGAGAATTTTCTTTGGTCAAATTTGTCAGAAAACCACGTATTAAGGAAATCCTGCATGGTGCGAAATTATCTTGTTTTTCCTAAACAACACGTTGTAACTCGAAAAGCTTTGGTGTTGCGTGTATGTCTCAGCGTGTAGCCTCAAAAGAGAACACACAGGAGAGTTTTCTCTCAAAAGAATATGTAAGAATACCACGTTATAAGGAAATACAGTGTTGCAGAGTAAAGACAAATACGTACATATTGGAAACCCTTAAACTTTATGGGATGAAATAAAGCATCGTACAAAATGAGCTCGTATCTCCTAAACAACATGTTGTAACTCGAAAAGATTTGGTGTGGCATGTACTTCTAAACGTGTAGCCTCAAAAGGGAACCCACAGGAGAATTTTCTTTCATCAAAATTTGTCAGAAACCACCTTTTAAGGAAATATCGTATCGTGCGAAATTATCTTGTTTTTCCTAAACAACACGTTTTAACTTGAAAAGCTTTGGTGTTGCGTGTATGTCTAAGCGTGTAGCCTCAAAAGAGAACACACAGGAGAGTTTTCTCTCGAAAGAATACGTAAGAATACCACTTTAAAGGAAGTACAGTGTTGCTGAGTAAAGACAAAAACGTACATATTGGAAACCCTTAAACTTTACGAGTTGAAATAAAGCATCGTACAAAATTAGCTTGTGACTCATAAACAACACCTTGTTACTCGAGAGGATTTAGTGTGGCCTGTACGTCTAAACGAGTAGCCTCAAAAGAGAACCCACAGGACAATTTTCTTTCGTCAAAATTTGTCAAAAAACCACGTTTTAAGAAAATCCCGCATCGTGAGAAATTATCTTGTTCTTCCTAAACAACACGTTTTAACTCAAAAAGCTTAGGTGTTGCGTGTATATCTAAGCGTATAGCCTCAAAGGAGAATGCACAGGAGAGTTTTCTCTCGAAAGAATATGTAAGAATATCACGTTATACAGAAATACAGGGTTGCAAAGTAAAGACAAATACATATGTATTGGAAACACTTTATGAGAGAAATAACGCATCATACAAAAATAGTTTGTATGTCCTAAACAACACGTTGTAACATGAAAACATTTGGTGTTCCATGTATGTCTAAACGCGTAGCCTCAAAAGAGAACCCCCAGTAGAATTTTCTTTCGTCAAAATTTTTCAGAAAACCACGTTTTAAGGACATCCTGCATCGTGCGAAATTATCTTGTTTTACATAAAGAACACATTGTAACTCGAAAAGCTTTGGTGTTGCATGTATGTCTAAGCGTGTAGCCTCAAAAGAGAATGCACAGGAGAGGTTTCTCTTGAAAGAATATGTAAGAATACCACGTTATAAGGAAATACAGTGCTGCAGAGTAAAGACAAATACGTAAGTAAGGGAAACACTTTACGAGAAGAAATAATGCATGGTAAAAAATTAGCTTGTATCTCCTAAACAACACGATATAACTCAAAAAGATTTGGTGTGGCGTGTATGTCTAAACGTTTAGCCTCAAAGGAGAACCCACAGGAAAATTTTCTTTCGTCAAAATTTGTCAGAAAACCACGTTTTAAGGAAATCCCGCATCGTGCTAAATTATCTTGTTTTTCCTAAACAACACGTTGTAACTCGAAAAGCTTTGGTGTTGCGTGTATGTCTAAGCGTGTAGCCTCAAAAGAGAATGCAAAGGAGAGTTTTCTCTCGAAAGAATATGTAAGGATACCACATTATAAGGAAATACAGTGTTGCAGAGTAAAGACTAATACATATGTATTGGAAACACTTTATGAGAGAAATAACGCATCTTGCAAAATTAGCTTGTATGTCCTAAACAACACGTTGTAACTCGAAAAGATTTGGTGTGGCATGTACGTCTAAACGTGTAGCCTCAAAAGAGTACCCACAGGAGAGTTTTATTTCTTCAAAATTTGTCAGAAAAACACGTTTTAAGGAAATCCTGCATCGTGCGAAATTATGTTGTTTTTCCTAAATAACACGTTGTAACTCGAAAAGCTTTGGTGTTGCGTGTATATCTAAGCACGTAGCCTCAAAGGAGAATGCACAGGAGAGTTTTCTCTCGAAAGAATATGCAAGAATACCACGTTATAAGGAAATACAGTGTTGCAGTAAAGGCAAATATGTACGTAATGGAAACACTTAAACTTTATGAGAAGAAATAACGCTTCGTAAAAAAATTAGCTTGTATCTCCTAAACAACACGTTGTAACTCGAAAAGATTTGATGTGGTGTGTACGTCTAAATGTGTAGCCTCAAAAGAGAACCCACAGGAGTATTTTCTTTCGTCAAAATTTGTCAGAAAACCACGTTTTAAGGAAATCCCGCATCGTGCTAAATTATCTTGTTTTTCCTAAACAACACATTGTAACTCGAAAAGCTTTGGTGTTGCGTGTATGTCAAAGCATGTAGCCTCAAAAGAGAACGCACAGGAGAGTTTTCTCTCGAAAGAATATGTAAGAATACCACATTATAAGGAAATACAGTGTTGCAGAGTAAAGACAAATACGTACTTATTGGAAACACTTAAACTTTACGAGAAGAAATAAGGCATCGTACAAAATTAGTATGTATCTCCTAAACATCACGTTATAACTCGAAAAGATTTGGTGTGGTGTGTACGTCTAAATGTGTAGCCTCAAACGAGAACCCACAGGAGAATTTTCGTTCATCAAAATTTGTCAGAAAACCACGTTTTAAGGAAATCCTGCATCGTGCGAAATTATCTTGTTTTTCCTAAGCAACACGTTGTAACGCGAAAACCTTTGGTGTTGCGTGTATGTCTAAGCGTGTAGCCTCAAAAGAGAATGCAAAGGAGAGTTTTTTTCTTGAAAGAATATATAAGAATACCACGTTATTAGGAAATACAGTGTTGCAGAATAAAGACTAATACATACGTATTGGAAACACTTTATGAGAGAAATAACGCATCTTGCAAAATTAGCTTGTATGTCCTAAACAACACGTTGTAACTCGAAAAGATTTGGTGTGGCATGTACGTCTAAACGTGTAGCCTCAAAAGAGTACCCACAGGAGAGTTTTATTTCTTCAAATTTGTCAGAAAACCACGTTTTAAGGAAATCCCGCATCGTGCGAAATTATGTTGTTTTTCCTAAATAACACGTTGTAACTCGAAAAGCTTTGGTGTTGCGTGTATATCTAAGCACGTAGCCTCAAAGGAGAATGCACAGGAGAGTTTTCTCTCGAAAGAATATGCAAGAATACCACGTTATAAGGAAATACAGTGTTGCAGAGTAAAGGCAAATATGTACGTAATGGAAACACTTAAACTTTATGAGAGGAAATAACGCTTCGTAAAAAAATTAGCTTGTATCTCCTAAACAACACATTGTAACTCGAAAAGATTTGATGTGGTGTGTACGTCTAAATGTGTAGCCTCAAAAGAGAACCCACAGGAGTATTTTCTTTCGTCAAAATTTGTCAGAAAACCACGTTTTAAGGAAATCCCGCATCGTGCTAAATTATCTTCTTTTTCCTAAACAACACATTGTAACTCGAAAAGCTTTGGTGTTGCGTGTATGTCAAAGCATGTAGCCTCAAAGAGAACGCACAGGAGAGTTTTCTCTCGAAAGAATATGTAAGAATACCACGTTATAAGGAAATACAGTGTTGCAGAGTAAAGACAAATACGTACTTATTGGAAACACTTAAACTTTACGAGAAGAAATAAGGCATCGTACAAAATTAGTATGTATCTCCTAAACATCACGTTATAACTCGAAAAGATTTGGTGTGGTGTGTACGTCTAAACGTGTAGCCTCAAACGAGAACCCACAGGAGAATTTTCGTTCATCAAAATTTGTCAGAAAACCACGTTTTAAGGAAATCCTGCATCGTGCGAAATTATCTTGTTTTTCCTAAGCAACACGTTGTAACGCGAAAACCTTTGGTGTTGCGTGTATGTCTAAGCGTGTAGCCTCAAAAGAGAATGCAAAGGAGAGTTTTTTTCTCGAAAGAATATATAAGAATACCACGTTATTAGGAAATACAGTGTTGCAGAGTAAAGACAAATATTTACGTATTGAAAAACTTTACGAGAAGAAATAACGCACCTTACAAAATTAGCTTGTATCTCCTAAACAACACGTTGTAACTTAAAAAGATTTGGTGTGGCGTGTACGTCTAATCGTGTAGCCTCAAAAGAGAAACCATAGGAGAATTTTCTTTGGTCAAAATTTGTCAGAAAACCACGTATGAAGGAAATACCGCATCATGCGAAATTATCTTGTTTTTCCTAAACAAAACTTTTTAACTCGAAAAGCTTTGGTGTTGCGTGTATGTCTAAGCGTGTAGCCCCAAAAGAGAACGCACAGGAGAGTTTTCTCTCGAAAGAATATGTAAGAATACCACGTTGTAAGGAAATACAGTGTTGCAGAGTAAAGGAAAATCCATATGTATTGGAAACGCAACATCAAAGCTTTTCGAGTTACAACGTGTTGTTTAGGAAAAACAAGATAATTTCGCACGATGAGTGATTTCCTTAAAACATGGTTTTCTCAGAAATATTAACGAAAAAAAAATTCTCCTGTGGGTTATCTTTTGAGGCTACACGTTTAGACGTGCACGCCACACCAAATCTTTTCGAGTTACAAACTGTTGTTTAGGAGATACAAGCTAATTTTTTACGATGCTTTATTTCTTCTTGTAAGGTGTTTCCAATAGGTACGTATTTGCCTTTAGTCTGCAACACTGTATTTCGTTATAACGTGGTATTCTTACATATTCTTTCGAGAGAAAACTCTCCTGTGCGTCCTCTTTTGAGGCTACACGCTTAGACATACACGCAATACCAAAGATTTTCGCGTTACAACGTGTTGTTTAGGAAAAACAAGATAATTTCGCACGAAGAGGGATTTCCTTAATACGTGATTTTCTGACAAATTTTGACCAAAGAAAATTCTCCTATGGGTTCTCATTTGAGACTACACGTTTAGACGTACAGGCCACACCAAATCTTTTTAAGTTACAACGTGTTGTTTAGGAGATACAAGCTAATTTTTTTACGATGCATTATTTCTTCTCGTAAAGTTTAAGTTTTTCCAATAAGTATGTATTTGCCTCTACTCTGCAACACTGTATTTCCTTATAATGTGGTATTCTTACATATTATTTCGAGAGAAAACTCTCCTGTGCGTTCTCGGATTTCCTTAAACCGTTGTGTTCTGACAAATTTTGAAGAAAGAAAATTCTCCTGTGGCTTCTCTTATGATGCTACACGTTTAGACGTGCACGCCACACCAAATCCTTTCGAGTTACCACGTGTTGTTTAGGAGATACAGGCTAATTTTGTACGATGTGTTATTTCTTCTCATAAATTGTTTCCAATACGTACGTATTTGTCTTTCTCTGCAACACTGTATTTCCTTATAACGTGGTATTCTTACATATTCTTTCGAGGGAAAACTCTCCTGAGCGTTCTCTTTTGAGGCTACATGTTTAGACATACAAGCAACACCAAAGCTTTTCGAGTTACAACGTGTTGTTTAGGAAAAACTAGATAATTTCGCACGATGCGAGATTTCCATAAACGTGGTTTTCTGAAATATTTGACAATAGAAAGTTCTCCTGTGGGTTCTCTTTTGAGGCTACATGTTTAGACGTACACGCCACACCAAATCTGTTCGAGTTACAACGTGTTGTTTAGGAGATACAAGCTAGTATTTTACAATGTGTTAATTCTTCTCATAAAGTGTTTCCAATACGTACGTATTTGTCTTTACTCTGCAACATTGTATTTCCTTATAACGTGGTATTCTTACATATTCTTTCGATAGAAAACTGTCCTGTGCGTTCCCTTTTGTGGCTACACACTTAGACATACAGGCAACACCAAAGCTATTCAAGTTACAACATGTAGTTTAGGAAAAATTTTGTACGATGCATTATTTCTTCTCGTAAAGTGTTTCCAATACGTACTTATTTGTCTTTACTCTGCAACAATGTATTTCCTTATAACGTGGTATTCTTACATATTCTTTTGAGAGAAAACTCTCCTGTGCATTCTCTTTTGAGGCTACACGCTTAGACAAACACGCAACACCAAAGCTTTTCGAGTTACAACGTGTTGTTTAGGAAAAACAAGATAATTTCACACGATGTGAGATTTCCTTAAAACGTGGTTTCTGACAAATTTTGATGAAAGAAAATTCTCCTGTGGGTTCACTTTGGAGGCTACACGTTTAGACGTACGAGCCACACCAAATCTTTTCGAGTTACAACGTGCTGTTTAGGAAAAACAAGATAATTTCTCAGGATGCGAGATTTCCATAAAACGTGGTTTTCTGAAAAAATTTTGACGTAAGAAAGTTCTCCTGTGGGTTCTCTTATGAGGCTACACGATTACACGTACACGCCGCACCAAATTCTTTCGAGTTACAAGGTGTTGTTTAGGAGATACAAGCTAATTTTGTACCATGCGTTATTTCTTCTCATAAAGTATTTACAATACGTACCTATTTATCTTTAATCTGCAACACTTTATTTCCTTATAACGTGGTATTCTTACATATTCTTTCTTTTTTTTCTTTTTTTTTCTTTTTCTTCTTTTTTTAGGCTTGATACAATTTATTTGCTTTTCTTTAGAATTTTTTTTATTGTTATTTTTTTTATTCGTACGATGCGGGATTTCCTTAAGACGTGGTTTTCTGACAAGTTCTAAGGAAAGAAAATTCTCCTGTGGGTTCTCTTATGAGGCTAAGCATTTAGACCTACACGCCACACCAAATCCTTTCGAGTTACAAGGTGTTGTTTAGGAGATACAAGCTAATTTTGTAACATGCATTAATTCTTCTCATAAAGTATTTACAATCTGTACCTATTTATCTTTACTCTGCAACACTGTATTTACTTATAACGTGGTATTCTTACATATTCTTTCGAGAGAAAACTCTCCTCTGCATTCTCTTTTGAGGCTACACGCGTAGACATACACGCCACACCAAAGCTTTTCGTGTTACAACATTTTGTTTGTGAAAAACAAGATAATTTCGCAGGATGCGAGATTTCCTTAAAACGTGGTTTCTGACAAATTTTCATGAAAGAAAATTCTCCTGTGGGTTCTCTTTTGAGGCTACACGAAGAAATAATGCATCGTTCAAAATTAGCTTGTATCTCCTAAACAACACGTTGTAACTCAAAAAGATTTGGTGTGGCGTGTACATCTAAACGTGTAGCCTCAAAAGAGAACCCACAGGAGAGTTTTCTCTCGAGAGAACATGTAAGAATACCACGTTATAAGGAAATACAGTGTTGCAGAATAAAGACAAATATGTACACATTGTAAACACTTTACGAGAAGAAATAACGCATCATACAAAATTAGCTTGTATCTCCTAAACAACACGTTGTAACTCGAAAAGATTTGGTGTGGCATGTACGTCTAAATGTGTAGCCTCAAAAGAGAACCCACAGGAGAATTTTTGTTCGTCAAAATATGTCAGAAAACCACGTTTTAAGGAAATCCCGCATCGTGTGAAATTATCTTGTTTTTCTTAAACAACACGTTGTAACTTGAAAAGATTTGGTGTTGCGTGTATGTCTAAGCATGTAGCCTCAAAAGCGAATGCACAGGAGAGTTTTCTCTCGAAAGAAGATGTAAGAATACCACGTTCTAGGAAATACAGTGTTGTAGACTAAAGACAAATACGTACGTATTGGAAACACTTTTAGAGATGAAATAATGCATCGTTCAAAATTAGCTTGTATCTCCTTAACAACACATTGTAACTCGAAACGATTTGGTGTGGCGTGTACGACTAAACGTGTAGTCTCAAAAGAGAACCCAGAGGAGAATTTTCTTTCTTCAAAATGTTTCAGAAATCACGTTTTTAGGAAATCCCGCATTGTGCGAAATTATCTTGATTTTCCTAAACAACACGTTGTAACTCGAAAAGCTTTGGTGTTACGTGTATGTCTAAGCGTGTAGTCTCAAAAGAGAACGCAGAGGAGAGTTATCTCTCGAAAGAATATGTAAGAATACCACGTTATAAGGAAATACAGTATTGCGGAATAAAGACAAATACGTATGTATTGGAAACACTTTACGAGAAGAAATAAAACATCGTTCAAAATTAGTTTGTATCTCCTAAACAACACGTTGTAACTCGAAAAGATTTGGTGTGGCGTGTATGTCTAAGCGTGTAGCCTCAAAAGAGAACGCACAGGAGAGTTTTCTCTCGAAAGAATATTTAAGAATACCACGTTATAAGGAAATACAGTGTTGCAGAATAAAGACAAATACGTACATATTGGAAACACTTTATGAGAAGAAATAACGCATCGTACAAAATTAGCTTGTATCTCCTAAACAACACATTGTAACTCGAAAAGAGTTGGTGTGGCATGTACGTCTAAATGTGTAGCCTCAAAAGAGAACCCACAGGAGAATTTTCTTTCGTCAAAATATGTCAGAAAACCACGTTTTACGGTAATCCCGCATCGTGTGAAATTATCTTGTTTTTCCTAAACAACACGTTGTAACTTGAAAAGCTTTGGTGTTGCGTGTATGTCTAAGCGTGTATCCTCAAAAGCGAACGTACAGGAGTGTTTTCTCTCGAAATAAGATGTAAGAATACCACGTTCTAAGGAAATACAGCGTTGCAGACTAAAGACAAATAGGTACTTATTGGAAACACTTTTAGAGATGAAATAACGCATCGTTCAAAATTAGCTTGTATCTCCTAAACAACACGTTGTAACTCGAAAAGATTTGGTGTGGCGTGTACGTCTAAATGTGTAGCCTCAAAAGAGAACCCACAGGAGAATTTTCTTTCGTCAAAATTTTTCAGAAATCACGTTTTTAGGAAATCCCGCATTGTGCGAAATTATCTTGTTTTTCCTAAACAACACGTTGTAACTCGAAAAGCTTTGGTGTTACATGTATGTCTAAGCATGTAGCCTCAAAAGAGAACCCACAGGAGAGTTTTCTCTCGAAAGAATATGTAAGAATACCACGTAATAAGGATACGGTGTTGCAGAGAAGAGAGAAATACTTATGTATTGGAAACACTTAATGAGAAGAAATAACGCATGGTACAAAATTAGCTTGTATCTCCTAAACAACACGTTGTAACTCGAAAAGATTTGGTGTGATGTTTACATCTAAACGTGTAGCCTCAAAAGAGAACCCACAAGAGAATTTTCTTTCGTCAAATTTTTTTCAGAAAACCACGTTTTAAGGAAGTCCTGCATCGTGCGAAATCATCTTGTTTTTCCTAAACAACACGTTGTAACTCGAAAAGCTTTGGTGTTGCGTGTATGTCTAAGCGTGTAGCCTCAAAAGAGAAGGCACAGTAGTGTATTCTCTCGAAAGAATATGTAAGAATACCACGTTATAAGGAAATACAGTGTTGCAGAGTAAAGACAGATACTTATTTATTGGAAACACTTTACGAGAAGGAATAATACATAGTACAAAATTAGCTTGTATTTCCTAAACAACACGTTGTAACTCGAAGGATTTGGTGTGGCATGTAATTTGAAACTTGTAGCCTCAAAAGAGAACCCACAGGAGAATTTTCTTTTGTCAATATTTGTCAGAAAACCACGTTTTAAGGAAATCCCGCATTGTGCGAAATTATCTTGTTTTTCCTAAACAACACGTTATAACTCGAAAAGCTTTGGTGTTGCGTGTATGTCTAAACGTGTGGCCTCAAAAGAGAACGGACAGGAGAGTTTTCTCTCGAAAGAATATATAAGAATACCACGTTATAACGAAATACAGTGTTGCAGAGTAAAGACAAATACGTATGTATGGGAAACACTTTACGAGAAGAAATAACACATCGTAAAAAATTAGCTTGTATCTCCTAAACAACACGTGGTAACTCGAAAAGATTCAGTGTGGCGTGTACGTCTAAACCTGTAGCCTCAAATGAGAAGACACAGTAGAATTTTCTTTCGTCAAAATTTGTCAGAAAACCACGTTTTAAGGAAATCCCGCATCGTGCGAAATTATCTTGTTTTTCCTAAACAACACGTTGTAACTCGAAAAGCTTTGGTGTTGCGTGTATGTCTAAGCGTGTAGCCTCTAAAGAGAACTCCCAGGAGAGTTTTCTCTTGAAAGAACATGTAAGAATACAATGTTATAAGGAAATAGAGTGTTGCAGAGTAAAGACAAATGCATACTTATTGGAAACACTTTAAGAGAAGAAATAACACATAGTACAAAATTAGCTTGTATCTCCTAAACACTTGGTAACTGGAAAGGATTTGGTGTGGCGTGCACGTCTAAACGTGTAGCATCAAAAGAGAACCCACAGGAGAATTTTCTTTCCTCAAAATTTGTCAGAACACAATGGTTTAAGGAAATCCCGCATTGTGCGAAATTATCTTGTTTTTCATAAACAAGACGTTGTAATTCGAAAAGCATTGGTGTTGCCTGTATGTCTAAATGTGTAGCCTCAAAAGGGAATGCAAAGGATAGTTTTCTCTCGAAAGAATATGTAAGAATACCATGTTATAAGGAAATACAGTGTTGCAGAGTAAAGACAAATACGTACGTTTTGGAAACACTTTACGAGAAGAATTAACGCATCGTACAAAATTAGCTTGTATCTCCTAAACAACACGTTGTAACTCGAAAAGGTTTGGCGTGGGGTGTACTTCTAAACATGTAGCCTCAAAAGAGAACCCACAGGAGAATTTTCTTTCGTCCAAATTTTTCAGAAAACCACGTTTTAAGGAAATCCCCCATCGTGCGAATTCATCTTCTTTTTCCTAAACAACATGTTGTAACTCGAAAAGCTTTGGTGTTGCGTGTATGTGTAAGCGTGGAGCCTCAAAAGAGAAGGCACAGGAGAGTTTTCTCTCGAAAGAATATGTAAGAATCCCACGTTATAAGGAAATACAATTTTGCAGATTAAAGACAAATAAGTACAGATTGGAAACACTTTACGAGAAGAAAGAAGGCATCGTAAAAAATTAGCTTGTATCTCCTAAACAACATGTTGTAACTCGAAAAGATTTGGTGTGACGTGTACGTCTAAACGTGTAGCCTCAAAAGAGAACCCACAGGAGAATTTTCTTTCTTTCTTTTTTTTTTTACGTTTTTTAAATTAAATATTTTCTTTATTTACATTTTAAATATTATCTGCATTCCTGGTTTCCCCTCTGAAAACACACTATCCCATAACCCCTTCTCCCTGCTCACCAACGCATCCACTCCCACTCCTTTTTTTTTTTTTGTCTTATTTTTTTTAGTGTTGACTTCTTTTTTATTAGATATAATTTATTTACATTTCAAATGATTTCCCCTTTTCTAGCCCCCCCACTCCCCGAAAGTCCCGAAAGCCCCCTTCTCTTCCCCTGTCCTCCCATCCACCCCTTCCCACTTCCCCGTTCTGGTTTTGCTAAATACTGTTTCACTGAGTCTTTCCATAACCAGGGGCCACTCCTCCTTTCTTCTTGTACCTCATTTGATGTGTGGATTATGTTTTGGGTATTCCAGTTTTCTAGGTTAATATCCACTTATTACTGACTGCATACCATGATTCACCTTTTGAGTCTGGGTTACCTCACTTAGTATGATATTCTCTAGCTCCATCCATTTGCCTAAGAATTTCATGAATTCATTGTTTCTAATGGCTGAATAGTGCTCCATTGTGTAGATATACCACATTTTTTGCATCCACTCTTCTGTTGAGGGATACCTGGGTTCTTTCCAGCATCTGGCAATTATAAATAGGGCTGCTATGAACATAGTAGAACATGTATCCTTATTACATGGAGGGGAGTCTTCTGGGTATATGCCCAGGAGTGGTATAGCAGGATCTTCTGGAAGTGAGGTGCCCAGTTTTCGGAGGAACCGCCAGACTGATTTCCAGAGTGGTTTTACCAATTTGCAACCCCACCAGCAGTGGAGGAGTGTTCCTCTTTCTCCACACCCTCTCCAACAGCTGCTGTCTCCTGAATTTTCAATCTTAGCCATTCTGACTGGTGTAAGATGAAATCTTAGGGTTGTTTTGATTTGCATTTCCCTGATGACTAATGAAGTTGAGCATTTTTTAAGATGCTTCTCCGCCATCCGAAGTTCTTCAGGTGAGAATTCTTTGTTTAACTCTGTACCCCCATTTTTTAATAGGGTTGTTTGGTTTTCTGGAGTCTAACTTCTTGAGTTCTTTATATATATTGGATATTAGCCCTCTATATGATGTAGGATTGGTGAAGATCTTTTCCCAATTTGTTGGTTGCCGATTTTTCCTCTTGATGGTGTCCTTTGCCTTACAGAAACTTTGTAATTTCATGAGGTCCCATTTGTCAATTCTTGCTGTTAGAGCATACGCTATTGGTGTTCTGTTCAGAAACTTTCTCCCTGTACCGATGTCCTCAAGGGTCTTCCCCAGTTTCTTTTCTATTAGCTTCAGAGTGTCTGGCTTTATGTGGAGGTCCTTGATCCATTTGGATTTGAGCTTAGTACAAGGAGACAAGGATGGATCAATTCGCATTCTTCTGCATGCTGACCTCCAGTTGAACCAGCACCATTTGTTGAAAAGGCTATCTTTCTTCCATTGGATGTTTTCAGCCTCTTTGTCAAGGTTCAAGTGGCCATAGGTGTGTGGGTTCATTTCTAGATCTTCAATCCTGTTCCATTGATCCTCCTGTCTGTCACTGTACCAACACCATGCAGTTTTTAACACTATTGCTCTGTAGTATTGCTTGAGGTCAGGGATACTGATTCCCCCAGATTTTCTTTTGTTGCTGAGAATAGTTTTAGGTATCCTGGGATTTTTGTTGTTCCAGATGAATTTGATAATTGCTCTTTCTAACTCTGTGAAGAATTGAGTTGGGATTTTGATGGGTATTGCATTGAATCTGTATAGTGCTTTAGGCAGAATGGCCATTTTAACTATATTGGTTCTACCGATCCATGAGCATGGGAGGTTTTCCCATTTTTTGAGGTCTTCTTCCATTTCCTTCTTCAGAGTCTTGAAGTTCTTGTCATACAGATCTTTCACATGTTTGGTAAGGGTCACCCCAAGATACTTTATACTGTTTGAGGCTATTGTGAAGGGGGTCATTTCCCTAATTTCTTTCTCAGCCTGCTTATCCTTTGAGTATAGGAAGGCCACTGATTTGCTTGAGTTGATTTTATAACCTGCCACTTTGCTGAAGTTGTTTATCAGCTGTAGGAGCTCTCTAGTGGAGTTCTTTGGGTCACTTAGGTAGACGATCATGTCGTCTGTAAATAATGATAGTTTGACTTCTTCCTTTCCAATTTGTATCCCTTTGACCTCCTTATGTTGTCGAATTGCCCGAGCTAGTACCTCAAGTACAATATTGAAAAGATAAGGAGAAAGGGGGCAGCCTTGTCTGGTCCTTGATTTCAGTGGGATTGCTTCAAGTTTCTCTCCATTTAGTTTGATGCTGGCTACCGGTTTGCTGTATATTGCTTTTACTATGTTTAGGTATGGGCCTTGAATTCCTGTTCTCTCCAAGACTTTAAGCATGAAGGGATGCTGAATTTTGTCAAATGCTTTTTCAGCATCCAATGAAATGACCATGTGGTTTTGTTATTTGAGTTTGTTTATGTAGTGGATTGTATTGATGGATTTCCGTATATTGAACCAACCCTGCATTCCCGGGATAAAGCCTACTTGATCATGGTGGATGATCGTTTTGATGTGTTTTGGATTCGGTTAGCAAGAATTTTATTGAGTATTTTTGCATCGATGTTCATAAGGGAAATTGGTCTGAAGTTCTCTTTCTTTGTTGGATCTTTTTGTGGCTTTGGTATCAGCGGAATTGTGGCTTCGTAGAAGGAATTGGGTAGTGTTCCTTCTGTTTCTATTTTGTGGAATAGTTTGAAGAGTATTGGTGTTAACTATTCTTTGAAGGTCTGGTAGAATTCTGCACTGAAGCCATCTGGTCCTGTGCTTTTTTTGGTTGGAAGACTTTCTATGACTCCTTCTATTTCTTTAGGCATTATGGGACTGTTTAGATGGTCTAGTTGGTCCTGATTTAATTTTGGTATTTGGTATCTGTCAAGGAAATTGTCCATTTCCTCCAGATTCTCCAGTTGTGTTGAGTACAGGCTCTTGTAGTAGGATCTGATGATTTTTTGGATTTCCTCAGTTTCCGTTGTTATATCTCCCTTTTCATTTCTAAGTTTGTTAATTTGGATACTTTCTCTGTGCCCTTTGGTCAGTCTGGCTAAGGGTTTATCTATCTTGTTGATTTTCTCATAGAACCAGCTCCTGGTTTTGTTGATTTTTTGTATGGTTCTCTTTGTTTCTACTTGATTGATTTCGGCCCTGAGTTTGATGATTTCCTGCCTTCTACTCCTCCTGGGTGAAATAGCTTCTTTTTGTTCTAGGACTTTCAGGTGTGTCATTAAGCTGGTAATGTATGCTCTCTCCATTTTCTTTTTGGAGGCACTCAGGGCTATGAGTTTTCCTCTTAGCACTGCTTTCATTGTGTCCCATAGATTTGGGTATGTTGTGTTTTCATTTTTATTGTGTTCTAAAAAGTCTTTAATTTCTTTCTTTATTTCTTCCTTGACCAAGGTATCATTGAGTAGAGTATTGTTCAGTTTCCACGTGTATGTGGGTTTTCTGTTGTTTCTGTTGCTATTGAAGACCACTTTTACTCCATAGTGATCAGATAGGAGGCATGGTATTAGTTCTATCTTCTTATATTTGTTGAGGTCTGTCTTGTGACCAATTATATGGTCGATTTTGGAGAAGGTACCATGAGGTGCTGAGAAAAAGGTATATTCTTTTGTTTTAGGATAGAATGTTCTATATATATCTGTTAAATCTAATTGGTCCAAAGCTTCAATTAGTTTCATTGTGTCCCTGTTTAGTTTCTGTTTTCCTGATCGGTCCATTGAGGAAAGTGCAGTGTTGAAGTCACCCACAATTATTGTGTTAGGTGCAATGTGTGCTTTTAGTTTTAATAAAGTTTCTTTTACGAAAGAGGGTGCCCTTGCATTTGGGGCATAGATGTTCAGGATTGACAGTTCTTCTTTTTGTATTTTTCCTTTGACCAGCAAGAAGTGTCCCTCAGGGTCTCTTTTGATGACTTTGGGTTGAAAGTCAATTTTATCTGATATTAAAATGGCTACTCCAGCTTGTTTCCTGAGACCATTTGCTTGTAAAATTGTCTTCCAGCCTTTTACTCTAAGGTAGTGTTTGTCTTTGACCCTGAGGTGTGTTTCCTGTAAGCAGCAAAATGTAGGGTCCTGTTTACGTATCCATTCAGTTAGTCTGTGTCTTTTTGTTGGGGCATTAAGTCCATTGATGTTAAGAGATATTAAGGAATAGTGATTGTTACTTCCTATCATTTTTGACGTTATTTTTTAAATTTGAATGCTTAACTTCTTTTGGGTTTGATGAAAGGTTACTATCTTGCTTTTTCCAGGGTGAAGTTTCCCTCCTTGTATTGGTGTTGTCTTCCTATTATCCTTTTTAGGGCCGGGTTTGTGGATAGATATTGGGTAAACTTGGTTTTGTCATGAAATATCTTAGTTTCTGCATCTATGGTGATTGAGAGTTTTGCTGGATATAGTAGTTTTGGTTGGCATTTGTGTTCCCTTAGAGTCTGCATGAGATCTGCCCAGGACCTTCTAGCCTTCATAGTCTCCGGTGAAAAGTCTGCTGTGATTCTGATAGGTCTTCCTTTATATGTTACTTGGCCTTTTTCTCTTACTGCCTTTAGTATTCTTTCTTTGTTTAGAACATTTGGTGTTTTGATTATTATGTGACGGGAAGTATTTCTCTTCTGGTCCAGTCTGTTTGGAGTTCTGTAGGCTTCTTGTATATTCATGGGCATCTCTCTCTCTTTAGGTTAGGGAAGTTTTCTTCCATAATTTTATTGAAGATATTTGCTGGCCCTTTAAGTTGTAAATCTTCACTCTCATCTATGCCTATAATCCTTAGGTTTGGTCTTCTCATTGTGTCCTGGATTTCCTGGATATTTTGGGTTACAAGCTTTTTGCATTTTGCATTTTCTTTAACTGTTGAGACCATGGTTTCTATGGAATCTTCAGCATCTGAGATTCTTTCTTCTATCTCTTGTATTCTGTTGTTGATATTTGCATCTCTGTCCCCTGATTTCTTCCCAAGGCTTTCTATCTCAAAAGTTGTCTCCCTTTGAGTTTTCTTAGTTGTTTCTACTTCTGATTTTAGATCCTGGATGGTTTTGCTTAGCTCCTTCACTTGCATGTTTGTGTTTTCCTGTAATTCTTTAAGAGATTTTTGTGTTTCCTCTTTCATGAGCTCAGCCTGTTGACCAAAGTTCTCCTGTATTTCTTTAAGAGATTTTTGTGTTTCGTCTTTCATGACCTCAGCCTGTTGACCAAAGTTCTCCTGTATTTCTTTAAGTGTTTTTTGCATTTCCTCCTTGTTGGCTTTTGTATTCTCCTGGATTTCTTTCAATGATTTTTGTGTTTCCCTTGCAAGGGCTTCTAACTTTTGATCCATTTTCTCCTGAATTTCTTTAAGTATGTCCTTCATGTGTTCCTGTACCAGCATTATGACCAGTGATTTTAAATCCAAATCATGTTTTACTGGTGTGATGGGGTATCCAGGACATGTTGGTAGAGGAGAATTGGGTTCAGATGTTGCCATATTGCCTTGATTTCTGTTAGTGACGTTCCTGCGTTTGCCTTTTGCCATCTAGTTCTCACTGGTGTTAGTTTGTCTTGTCAGTGCTGGACTCACCAGTGCAAGCTGCCCCTTCCCCGTTGGCCTCTGGTGCACAGCTTACCTCCTGCACTGCTTGTAGACAGGGTGCTGCTGCCCAGGCTGTTCAGATCCCAAAGCAGGCACCCGAAGGCTCCTGCTGGGGCCCGCTGGATTCACTGGAGCACACTGACTTCTCCCAGCTGGCCGCCCGGAAACCCAGCTAGCCACTTGCAGGACTTGGAGATGTGGTGCTGCCGCCCAGGCTGATCTGGGCAGCAGAACTCCCAACCGGGTTGGTGCACACAAGGCTATCCTAGCTGCTCAGGCCCTGAGTCTAGGCAAAAGCCTGGTAGGCCAATGTCGGTGCAAAGTTCCCCTCAGCTGTGGGTGTTAATTGGGTGTGTCAGGTGGCTAGGATGGTGGCGTGTGCGAGTTCCCTGAGAGTGCTGGGAGAGTCTGCTGGGCTAACAACCTCCTGGCTGGGTCAGCACACAGATGGCCCAACGAGCAGCCCAGGGCCTGGGGGTCAGTCCAGGGCCTGACCGTCTGAGACCCCTGCTATGTCCGCCTCGGGCTATGCCTGTTAGCTGGTTTGGTTTTGCCTGCTAGGTCTCTCTGGCTTCCCGTAGGCAAAATGGTGGTGGTGCGCAAACTGGCCCGGATAAACAACCTCCTGGCCGGGTCGGCACACAGATGGCCCACCGAGCAGCCCAGGGCCTGGGGGCAGTCCAGGGACTGACCGTCTGAGACCCCTGATATGCCTGTTTGCCGGTTTGGTTTTGCCTGCTAGGTCTCCCTGGCTTCCCCCAGGCAAAATGGTGGTGGTGCGCGCGCCGGCCCTGGAGGAAAAAAACCTCCTGGCCGGGTTTGCACCCCGGTGGACCCCCGATCAGCTCAGGGCCTGGGTGCAGGCCAACGCCCGTCGGGCTTAGACCCCCGCGATGTTGTTCTCGGGTTATATTTGCGTACCTCAGTCTGATTTCTCTGGCGACCAAGAACCAATATGGAGCCCTCGTAACTGACTGGCGGGAGGCAGAGTTCTGATGTGGCTTCCGTGTGGTGAAAGGCACCGTAAATCCGCCGCTGCTTGCAGCCTGGCTGGCCAGCGATGGCCAGTGGTCGTGGGCACCGGGTCTGCCTGGACACTGTCCGCTTGGTTCTACTGCTGATGGCCCTTCCTCTGGACCAGCCACTGCTGCTGCTACTGCTGCTGCTGCCGCCGCTCCCAGGCCCAAGAATTTTCTTTCATCAAAATTTGTCAGAAACCACGTTTTAAGGAAATCTCGCATCGTGTGAAATTATCTTGTTTTTCATAAACAACACGTTGTAAATCGAAAAGCTTTGGTGTTGCGTGTATGTCTAAGCGTGTAGCCTCAAAAGAGAACGCACAGGAGAGTTTTCTCTCGAAAGAAAATGTAGGAATACCACGTTATAAGGAAATAAAGTGTTGCAGAGTAAAGACAAATACGTACATATTGGAAACACTTTAAGAGAAGAAATAACGCATCGTACAAAATTAGCTTGTATCTCCTAAACAAAGCTTTGTAACTCGAAAAGATTTGGTGTGGCTCATACCTCTACAAGTGTAGCCTCAAAAGAGAACCCACAGGAGGAAATTCTTTCGTTAAAAATTTTCAGAAAACCACGATTTATGGAAATCTCGCATCATGCGAAATTATCTTGTTTTTTCCTAAACAACACGTTGTAACTCGAAAAGCTTTGGTGTTGCGTGTTTGTCTAAGCGTGTAGCCTCGAAAGAGAATGCACAGGAGAGTTTTCCCTCGAAAGAATATGTAAGAATACCACGTTATAAGGAAATACAGTGTTGCAGAGTAAAGACAAATTCGTACGTATTGGAAACACTTTATGAGAAGAATTAACGCATCTTACAAAATTAGCTTGTATCTCCTAAACAAAACGTTGTAACTCGAAAGGATTTGGTGTGGCGTGTACATCTAAACATGTAGCCTCAAAAGAGAACCCACAGAGGAATTTTCTTTCGTCAAAATTTTTCAGAAAACCACGTTTTAAGGAAATCCCGCATCGTGCGAAATTATCTTGTTTTTCCTAAACAACACGTTGTAACTCGAAAAGCTTTGGTGTTGCGTGTATGTCTAAGCGTGTAGCCTCAAAAGAGAAGGCACAGGAGAGTATTCTCTTGAAAGAATATGTAAGAATACCACGTTATAAGGAAATACAGTGTTGCAGAGTAAAGACAGATACTTACTTATTGGAAACACTTTACGAGAAGGAATAATACATCATAAAAAATTAGCTTGTATTTCCTAAACAACACGTTGTAACTCGAAGGATTTGGTGTGGCGTGTAAGTTGAAACGTGTAGCCTCAAAAGAGAACCCACAGGAGAATTTTCTTTCGTAAAAATTTGTCAGAAAACCACGTTTTAAGGAAATCCCGCATTGTGCGAAATTATCTTGTTTTTCCTAAACAACACGTTGTAATTCGAAAAGCTTTGGTGTTGCGTGTATGTCTAAACGTGTGGCCTCAAAGGAGAACGCACAGGACAGTTTTCTATTGAAAGAATATGTAAGAATACCACGTTATAAGGAAATACAATGTTGCAGGGTAAAGACAAATATGTATGTATTGGAAACACTTTATGAGAAGAATTAACGCATTGTAAAAAATTAACTTGTATCTCCTAAACAATACGTTGTAACTCGAACAGATTTGGTGTGGCGTGTACGTCTAAACATGTAGCCTCAAAAGAGAACCCACAGGAGAATTTTCTTTCGTCAAAATTTTTCAGAAAACCACGTGTTAAGGAAATCCCCCATCGTGCGAAATCATCTTCTTTTTCCTAAACAACATGTTGTAACTTGAAAAGCTTTGGTGTTGCGTGTATGTGTAAGCATGGAGCCTCAAAAGAGAAGGCACAGGAGAGTTTTCTCTCGAAAGAATATGTAAGAATACCACGTTATAAGGAAATACAATTTTGCAGAGTAAAGACAAATAAGTACATATTGGAAACACTTTATGAGAAGGAAGAATGGATCGTAAAAAATTAGCTTGTATCTCCTAAACAACACGTTGTAACTCGAAAAGATTTGGTGTGACGTGTATGTCTAAACGTTTAGCCTCAAAAGAGAACCCACAGGATAATTTTCCTTCATCAAAATTTGTCAGAAACCACGTTTAAAGGAAATCTCGCATCGTGCGAAATTATCTTGTTTTTCCTAAACAACACGTTGTAAATCGAAAAGCTTTGGTGTTGCGTGTATGGCTAAGCTTGTAGCCTCAAAAGAGAACGCACAGGAGAGTTTTCTCTTGAAAGAATATGTAGGAATACCACGTTATAAGGAAATACAGTGTTGCAGAGTAAAGACAACTACGTACGTATTGGAAACACTTTAAGAGAAGAAATAACGCATCGTACAAAATTAGCTTGTATCTCCTAAAGAACACTTTGTAACTCGAAAAGATTTGGTGTGGCTCGTACCTCTAGAAGTGTAGCCTCAAAAGAGAACCCACAGGAGAACTTTCTTTCATCAAAATTTTTCAGAAAACCACGTTTTATGGAAATCTCGCATCGTGCGAAATTATCTTGTTTTTCCTAAACAACACGTTGTAACTCGAAAAGCTTTGGCGTTGCCTGTATGTCTACACGTGTAGCCTCAAAAGAGCACGCACAGGAGCGTTTTCCCTCGAAAGAATATGTAAGAATACCACGTTATATGGAAATACAATGTTGCAGAGTAAAGGCAAATAAGTACATATTGGAAACACTTAGGAGAAGAAATAACGCATCTTACAAAATTTGCTTGTATCTCCTAAACAACACGTTGTAACTCGAAAAGATTTGGTGTGGCTCGTACGTCTACACGTGTACCCTCAAAAGAGAAACCACAGGATAACTTTCTTTCGTCAAAATTTGTCAGAAAACCACGTTTTAAGGAAATCCCGCATCGTGCAAAATTATCTTGTTTTTCATAAACAACATGTTGTAACTCAAAAAGCTTTGGTGTTTCGTGTATGTCTAAGCCTGTAGCCTCTAAAGAGAACGCACAGGAGAGTTTTCTCTCGAAATAACATGTAAGAATACAACGTTATAAGGAAATACAGTGTTGCAGAGTAAAGACAAATACGTAATTATTGGAAACACTTTACGAGAAGAAATAACGCATCGTAGAAAATTAGCTTGTTTCTCCTAAGCAACACGTGGTAACTCGAAAGGATTTGGTGTGGCATGTATGTCTAAACGTGGAGCCTCAAAAGAGAACCCACAGGAGAATTTTCATTCGTCAAAATTTGTCATAAAACCACGTTTTAAAGAAATCCCGCATCGTGCGAAATAATCTTGTTTTTCATAAACAACACGTTGTAACTCTAAAAGCATTGATGTTGCCTGTATGTCTAAGTGTGCAGCCTCAAAAGGGAACGTACAGGATACTTTTCTCTCGAAAGAATATGTAAGAATACCACGTTATAAGGAAATACAGTGTTGCAGAGTAAAGACAAATACGTATGTATTGGAAACACTTTATGAGAAGAATTAACGCATCGTACAAAATTAGCTTGTATCTCCAAAACAACACGTTGTAACTCGAAATGATTTGGTGTGGCGTGTACATCTAAACATGTAGCCTCAAAAGAGAACCCACAGGAGAATTTTCTTTCGTCAAAATTTTTCAGAAAACCACGTTTTAAGGAAATCCCGCATCGTGCGAAATCATCTTCTTTTTCCTAAACAACATGTTGTAACTCGAAAAGCGTTGGTGTTGCGTGTATGTGTAAGCGTGGAGACTCAAAAGAGAAGGCACAGGAGAGTGTTCTCTTGAAAGAATATGTAAGAATACCACGTTAAAAGGAAATACAATTTTGCAGAGTAAAGACAAATAAGTACATATTGGAAACACTTTACGAGAAGAAATAATGCATCGTAAAAAATGAGCTTGTATCTCCTAAACAACACGTTGTAACTCGAAAAGATTTGGTGTGTCATGTACGTCTAAAAGTGTAGCCTCAAATGAGAACCCACAGGAGAATTTTCTTTCATCAAAATTTGTCTGAAACCACTTTTTAAGGAAATAGCGCATCGTGCGAAATTATCTTGTTTTTCCTAAACAACACGTTGTAACTCGAAAAGCTTTGGTGTTGCATGTATGTCTAAGCATGTAGCCTCAAAAGAGAATGCACAGGAGAGTTTTCTCTCGAAAGAATATGTAAGAATACCACGTTATAAGGAAATACAGTGTTGCAGAATAAAGACAACTACGTACGTATTGGAAACACTTTAAGAGAAGAAATAACGCGTTGTACAAAATTAGCTTGTATCTCCTAAACAACACATTGTAACTCGAAAAGATTTGGTGTGGCTCGTACCTCTACACGTGTAGCCTCAAAAGAGAACCCAGAGGAGAACTTTCTTCCGTCAAAAATTGTCTAAAACCACGTTTTATGGAAATCTCGCATCGTGCGAAATTATCTTCTTTTTCCTAAACAACACGTTGTAACTCGAAAAGCTTTGGCGTGCGTGTTCGTCTAAGCGTGTAGCCTCAAAAGAGCATGCACAGGAGAGTTTTCCCTCGAAGGAATATGTAAGAATACCACGTTATAAGAAAATACAGTGTTGCAGAGTAAAGATAAATAACGACATATTGGAAACAATTTAGGGAAGAAATAACGCATCGTACAAAATTTGCTTGTATCTCCTAAACAACACGTTATAACTCGAAAATATTTGGTGTGGCTCGTACTTCTACACTTGTAGCCTCAAAAGAGAACCAACAGGAGAACTTTTTTTCGTCAAAATTTGTCAAAGAACCACGTTTTAAGGAAATCCCGCATCGTGCAAAATTATCTTGTTTTTCCTAAACAACACGTTGTAACTCGAAAAGCTTTGGTGTTGCGTGTATGTCTGAGCATGTTGCCTCTAAAGACAATGCACAGGAGAGTTTTCTCTCAAAAGAACATGTAATAATACAACGTTAAAAGGAAATACAGTGTTGCAGAGTAAAGACAAATACGTACGTATTGGAAACACTTTACGAGAAGAAATAACGCATCATACAAAATTAGCTTGTATCTCCTAAACAACACGTGGTAACTCTAAAGGATTTGGTGTGGCGTGTACGTCTAAATGTGTAGCCCCAAAAGTGAACCGACAGGAGAATTTTCTTTCGTCAAAATTTGTCAGAAAACCACGTTTTAAGGAAAACCTGCATCGTGCGAAATTATCTTGTTTTTCCTAAACAACATGTTGTAACTCGAAAAGCTTTGGTGTTGCCTGTATGTCTAAGTGTGTAGCCTCAAAAGAGAACGCACAGGATAGTTTTCTCTCGAAATAATATGTAAGAATACCACGTTATAAGGAAATACAGTGTTGGAGAGCAGACAAATATGTACATATTGGAAACACTTTACGAGAAGAAGTAACGCATCGTAGAAAATTAGCTTGTATCTCCTAAACAAAACGTTGTAACTCGAAAAGATTTGGTGCGGCGTGTACGTCTAAACGTGTAGCCTCAAAAGAGAACCCACAGGAGAATTTTCTTTCGTCAAAATTTTTCAGAAAACCACGTTTTAAGGAAATCCCGCATCGTGCCAAATCATCTTCTTTTTCCTGAACAACATGTTGTAACTCGAAAAGCTTTGGAGTTGGGTGTATGTCTAAGCTTGTAGCCTCAAAAGAGAATGCACAGGAGAGTTTTCTCTCGAAAGAATTTGTAAGAATACCATGTTATGAGAAAATACAGTGTTGCAGAATAAAGACAAATACGTACGTATTGGAAACACTTTAAGAGAGGAAATAACACATCGTACAAAATTATCTTGTATCTCCTAAACAACAATTGGAACTCGAAAAGATTTGTTGTGGCTCGTACTTCTACACGTGTAGCCTCAAAAGAGAACCCACAGGAAAACTTTCTTTTGTCAAAATTTTTCAGAAAACCACGTTTTATGGAAATCTCGCATCGTGCGAAATTATCTTGCTTTTCCTAAACAACACATTGTAACTCGAAAATCTTTGGCGTTGCGTGTATGTTTAAGCGTGTAGCCTCTAAAGAGTACGCACAGGAGAGTTTTCTCTCGAAAGAACATGTAAGAATACAACATTATAAGGGAATACAGTGTTGCAGAGTAAAGACAAATACATACTTGATGGAAACACTTTACGAGAAGAAATAACGCATTGTAAAAAATTAGCTTGTATCTCCTAAACAACACGTGGTAACTCGAAAGGACTTGGTGTGGCGTGTACGTCTAAACGTGTAGCCTGAAAAGAGAACCCATAGGAGAATTTTCTTTCTTCAAAATTTTTCAGAAAATCACGTTTTAACGAAATCCCGCATCCTGCGAAATTATCTTGTTTTTCCTAAACAACAAGTTGTAACTCGAAAAGCTTTGGTGTTGCGTGTATGACTAAGTGTGTAGCCACAAAAGGGAATGCACAGGAGAGTTTTCTCTCGAAAGAATATGTAAGAATACCACGTTATAAGGAAATACAGTGTTGCAGAGTAAAGACAAATACGTACATATTGGAAACACTTTAAAAGAAGAAATATCGCATCATACAAAATTAGCTTGTGTCTCCTAAACAACTCGTTGTAACTCGAAAAGTTTTGGTGTGACGTGTACGTCTCAACGTGTAGCCTCAAAAGAGAACCCACAGGAGAATTTTCTTTCATCAAAATTTGTCAGAAACCACGTTTTAAGGAAATCTCGCATTGTGCGAAATTATCTAGTTTTTCCTAAACAACACGTTGTAACTCGAAAATCTTTGGTGTTGTGTGTATGTCTAAGCATGTAGCCTCAAAAGAGAACACACAGGAGAGTTTTCCCTCTAAAGAATATGTAAGAATATCACATTATAAGGAAATACAGTGTTGCAGAGTAAAGACAAATACGTATGTATTGGAAACACTTTACGAGAAGAACTAATGCATCATACAAAATTAGCTCGTATCTCCTAAACAACCGGTTGTAACTCGAAAGGATTTGGTGTGGCGTGTACGGCTAAACGTGTAGCCTCAAAAGAGAACCAACAGGAGAATTTTCTTTCGTCAAAATATGTGAGAAAACCACGTTTTAAGGAAATCCCTCATCGTGCAAAATTATCTTGTTTTTCCTAAACAACAAGTTGTAACTCGAAAAGCTTTGGTGTTGCGTGTATGTCTAAGCGTGTAGCCTCAAAAAAGAATGTAAAGGAGAGTTTTTTCTCGAAAGAATATTTAAGAATACCACGTTATAAGGAAATACATTGTTGCAGTGTAAAGACAAATACGTACATATTGGAAACTCTCTACGAGAAGAAATAACGCATCGTAAAAAATTAACTTGTTTCTCCTAAACAACACGTTGTAACTCGAAAAGATTTGTTGTGGCGTGTACGTCTAAACGTGTAGCCTCAAAAGAGAACCCACAGGACAATTTTCTTTCGTTAAATTTTTTTCAGAAAACCGCGTTTTAAGGAAATCCAGCATCGTGCGAAATCATCTTCTTTTTCCTAAACAACATGTTGTAACTCAAAAAGCTTTGGTGGTGCGTGTATGTCTAAGCGTGGAGCCTCAAAAGCGAAGGCACAGGAGAGTTTTCTCTCGAAAGAATATGTAAGAATATACGTTATAAAGAAATACAATTTTGCCGAGTAAAGGCAAATAAGTACATATTGGAAACACTTTAGGAGAAGAAATAACGTATCGGACAAAATTAGCTTGTATCTCCTAAACAACACGTGGTAACTCGAAAAGGTTTGGTTTGGCGTGTACGTCTAAACGTGTAGCCGCAAAAGAGAACACAAAGGAGAATTTTCTTTCCTCATAATTTGTCAGAAAACCACGTTTTAAGGAAATCCCCCATCGTGCAAAATTATCTTGTTTTTCCTAAACAACAACTTGTAACACGAAAAGCATTGGTGTTGCATGTATGTCTCAGTGTGTAGCCTCAAAAGAGAATGCACAGGAGAGTTTTCTCTCGAAAGAACATGTAAGAATACAACGTTATAAGGAAATACAGTGTTGGAGAGTAAAGACAAATACGTACATATTGGAAACACTTTACGAGAAGAAATGACACATCATAAAATATAAGCTTGTATCTCCTAAACAACAAGTGGTAACTCGAAAAGATTTGGTTTGGCGTGTACGTCTAAAAGTGTAGCCTCAAAAGAGACCCCACAGGAGAATTTTCTTTCTTCAAAATTTGTCAGAAAACCAAGATATAAAGAAATCCCTCATCATGCAAAATTATCTTGTTTTTCCTAAACAACATGTTGTAACTCGAAAAACTTTGGTGTTGTTTGTATGTCTAAGCGTGTAGCCTCAAAAGAGGATGTAAAGGAGAGTTTTTTCTAGAAAGAATATGTAAGAATACCACGTTATAAGGAAATAGAGTGTTGCAGAGTAAAGACAGATACGTACATATTGGAAACACTTTACGAGAAGAAATAACGCATCGTAAAAAATTAACTTGTATCTCCTAAACAACACGTTGTAACTCGAAAAAATTCGGTGTGGCGTGTACGTCTAAACGTGTTGCCTCAAAAGAGAACCCACAGGACAATTTTCTTTCGTTAAAAATTTTCAGAAAACCACGTTTTAAGGAAATCCCGCATCGTGCGAAATCATCTTCTTTTTCCTAAACAACATGTTGTAACTCAAAAAGCTTTGGTGTTGCGTGTATGTCTAAGCGTGGAGCCTCAAAAGCGAAGTTATAGGAGAGTTTTCTCTCGAAAGAATATGTAAGAATACCACGTTATAAAGAAATACAATTTTGCAGAGTAAAGGCAAATAAGTACATATTGGAAACACTTTAGGAGAAGAAATAACGCATCATAACGCATCGTACAAAATTAGCTTGCATCTCCTAAACAACACGTGGTAACTCGAAAAGATTTGGTTTGGCGTGTACGTCTAAACGTGTAGCCTCAAAAGAGAACACAAAGGAGAATTTTCTTTCGTAAAAATTTTCAGAAAACCACGTTTTAAGGAAATCCCGCATCGTGCGAAATTATCTTGTTTTCCTAAACAACACCTTGTAACTCGAAAAGCTTTGGTGTTGCGTGTATGTCTCAGCGTGTAGCCTCAAAAGAGAATGCACAGGAGAGTTTTCTCTCGAAAGATCATGTAAGAATACAACGTTATAAGGAAATACAGTGTTGCAGAGTAAAGACAAATACGTACTTATTGGAAACACTTTACAAGAAGAAATTACGCATCATACAATATTAGCTTGTATGTCCTAAACAAAAAGTGGAAACTCGAAAACATTTGGTTTGGCGTGTACGTCTAAAAGTGTAGCCTCAAAAGAGAACCCACTGGAGAATTTTCTTTCTTCAAAATTTGTCAGAAAACCACGTTTTAACGAAATCCCGCATCCTGCGAAATTATCTTGTTTTTCCTAAACAACAAGTTGTAACTCGAAAAGCTTTGGTGTTGCGTGTATGTCTAAGTGTGTAGCCTCAAAAGGGAATGCACAGGAGAGTTTTCTCTCGAAAGAATATGTAAGAATACCCCGTTATAAGGAAATACAGTGTTGCAGAGTAAAGACAAATACGTACATATTGGAAACACTTTACTAGAAGAATTAACGCATCGTACAAAATTAGCTTGAATCTCCTAAACAACACGTTGTTACTCGAAAAGATTTGGTGTGGCCTGTACGTCTAAACGTGTAGCCTCAAATGAGATCCCACAGGAGAATTTTCTTTCATCAAAATTTGTCAGAAACCACGTTTTAAGGAAATCTCGCATTGTGCGAAATTATCTAGTTTTTCCTAAACAACACGTTGTAACTCGAAAAGCTCTGGTGTTGCGTGTATATCTAAGCGTGTAGCCTCAAAAGAGAACGCACAGGGGAGTTTTCTCTCGAAAGAATATGTAAGAATACCACGTTATTAGGAAATAGAGAGTTGCAGAGTAAAGACAAAAACGTATGTATTGGAAACACTTAAACTTTACGACAAGAAATAACGCATCGTAAAAAAAATTAGCTTGTATCTCCTAAACAGCACGGTGTAACTCAAAAAGATTTGGTGTGGTGTGTACGTCTAAAGGTGTAGCCTCAAAAGAGAACCCACAGGAGAATTTTCTTTCGTCAAAATTTGTCAGAACACCACGTTTTAAGGAAATCCTGCATCGTGGGAAATTATCTTGTTCTTCCTAAACAACACGTTGTAACTAGAAAAGCTTTGCTGTTGCGTGTATGTCTAAGCTTGTAGCCTCAAAAGAGAACGCACAGGAGAGTTTTCTCTCAAAAGAATATGAAAGAATACCACGTTATAAGGAAATACAGTGTTGCAGAGTAAAGACAAACACGTATGTATTGGAAACCCTTAAACTTTACGAGATGAAATAAAGCATCGTACAAAATTAGATTGTATCTCCTAAACAACACGTTGTAACTCGAAAAGATTTGGTGTGGCATGTACGTCTAAACGTGTAGCCTCAAAAGAGAACCCACAGGACAATTTTCTTTCGTCAAAATTTTTCAGAAAACCACGTTTTAAGGAAATACCGCATCGTGAGAAATTATCTTGTTCTTCCTAAACAACACGTTTTAACTCGAAAAGCTTTGGTGTTGGGTGTATGTCTAAGCGTGTAGCCCCAAAAGAGAACGCATAGGAGAGTTTTCTCTCGAAAGAATATGTAAGAATACCACGTTATAAGGAAATACAGTGTGGCAGAGTAAAGACAAATACGTACGTACTGGAAACACTTTATGAGAGAAATAACGCATCTTGCAAAATTAGCTTGTATGTCCTAAACAACATGTTGTAACTCGAAAAGATTTGGTGTGGCGTGTACGTCTAAACGTGTATCCTCAAAAGAGAACCCACAGGAGAGTTTTCTTTCGTCAAAATTTGTCAGAAAACCACGTTTTAAGGAAATCCCGCATCGTGCGAAATTATCTTGTTTTTCCTAAACAACACGTTGTAACTCGAAAAGCTTTGGGGTTGCGTGTATGTCTAAGTGTGTAGCCTCTAAAGGGAATGCAAGGAGAGTTTTCTCTCGAAAGAATATGTAAGAATACCACGTTATAAGGAAATACAGTGTTGCAGCATAAAGACAAATACGTACATATTGTAAACACTTTAAGAGAAGAAATAAAAATTCGTACAAAATTAGCTTGTATCTCATAAACAACACGTTGTAACTCGAAAATATTTGGTGTGACGTGTACGTCTAAACGTGTAGCCTCAAAAGAGAACCGACAGGAGAATTTTTTATCGTCAAAATATGTACGAAAACCACGTTTTAAGGAAATCCCTCAGCGTGCAAAATTATCTTGTTTTTCCTAAACAACAAGTTGTAACTCGAAAAGTTTTGGTGTTTCGTGTATGTCTAAGCGTGTAGCCTCAAAAGAGAATGCAAAGGAGAGTTTTTTCTCGAAAGAATATGTAAGAATACCACGTTATAAGGAAATACAGTGTTGCAGAGTAAAGACAAATACGTACATATTGGAAACACTTTACGAGAAGAAATAATGCATCATACAAAATTAGCTTGTATCTCCTAAACAACACGTTGTAACTCGAAAAGATTTGATGTGGTGTGTACGTCTAAACGTGTAGCCTCAAAAGAGAACACACAGGAGAATTTTCTTTGGTCAAATTTGTCAGAAAACCACGTATTAAGGAAATCCTGCATTGTGGGAAATTATCTTGTTTTTCCTAAACAACACGTTGTAACTCGAAAAGGTTTGGTGTTGCGTGTTTGTCTCAGTGTGTAGCCTCAAAAGAGAACACACAGGAGAGTTTTCATTAGAAAGAATATGTAAGAATACCAGGTTATAAGGAAATACAGTGTTGCAGAGTAAAGACAAATACGTACTTATTGGAAACACTTTACGAGAAGCAATAACGCACCATACAAAATTAGCTTGTATCTCCTAAACAACAGGTTGTAACTCGAAAGGATTTGGTGGGGCATGTACGTCTAAACGTGTAGCCTCAAAAGCGAACCCACAGGAGAATTTTCTATCGTCAAAATTTGTGAGAAAACTACGTTTTAAGGAAATCCCTCATCGTGCAAAATTATCTTGTTTTTCTTAAACAACACGTTGTATCTCGAAAAGATTTGGTGTTGCGTGTATGTCTAAGCATGTAGCCTCAAAAGAGAAGGCAAAGGATAGTTCTTTCGCGAAAGAATATATAAGAATACCACGTTATAAGTAAATACAGTGTTGCAGAGTAAAGACAAATACGTACATATTGGAAACACTTTACGAGAAGAAATAATGCATCGTACAAAATTAGCTTGTATCTCGTAAACAACACGTTGTAACTCTAAATGATTTGGTGTGGCATGTACGTCTAAACGTGTAGCCTCAAAAGAGAACCCACAGGAGAATTTTCTTTGGTCAAATTTGTCAGAAAACCACGTATTAAGGAAATCCTGCATCGTGCGAAATTATCTTGTTTTTCCTAAACAACACGTTTTAACTCGAAAAGCTTTGGTGTTGCGTGTATGTCTCAGCATGTAGCCTCAAAAGAGAACACACAGGAGAGTTTTCTCTCAAAAGAATATGTAAGAATACCACGTTATAAGGAAATACAGTGTTTCAGAGTAAAGACAAATAGGTACGTATTGGAAACCCTTAAACTTTACGAGATGAAATAAAGCATCGTACAAAATTAGCTCGTATCTCCTAAACAACACGTTGTAACTCGAAAAGACTTTGTGTGGCGTGTACGTCTAAACGTGTAGCCTCAAGAGAGAACCCATAGGAGAATTTTCTTTCGTCAAATATTCAGAAAACCACGTTTATGAAATCCCGCATCGTGCGAAATTATCTTGTTTTTCCTAAACAAAACCTTGTAACTCGAAAAGCTTAGGTGTTGCATGTATGTTTAAGCGTGTAGACTCAAAAGAGAGCACAGAGGAGAGTTTTCTCTCGAAAGAATGTGTAAGAATACCACGTTATAAGAAAATACAATGTTGCAGATTAAAGACAAATACGTACTTATTGGAAATACTTTATGAGAAGAAATAACATATCGTAAAAAATTAGCTTGTATCTCCTAAACAACACGTTGAAACTCCAAAAGATTTGGTGTGGCGTGTACGTCTAAACGTGTAGCCTCAAAAGAGAACCCACAGGAGAATTTTCTTTGGTCAAAATTTGTCAGAAAACCACGTATTAAGGAAATCCCGCATCGTGTGAAATTATCTTGTTTTTCCTAAACAACGCGTTGTAACTCGAAAAGCTTTGGTGTTGGGTGTATGTCTAAGCGTGTAGCCTCAAAAGAGAACACACAGGAGAGTTTTCTCTCGAAAGAATATGTAAGAATACCACGTTATAAGGAAGTACACTGTTGCAGAATAATGACAAATACTTTCGTATTGGAAACCCTTAAACTTTACGAGATGAAATAAAGCATCGTACAAAATTACCTTGTATCTCCTAAACAACACGTTGTAACTCGAAAAGATTTGGTGTGGCGTGTAAATCTAAACGTGTAGCCTCAAAGAGAACCACAGGACAAATTTCTTTCGTCAAAATTTGTCAGAAAACCACGTCTTAAGGAAATCCCGCATCGTGAGAAATTATCTTGTTCTTCCTAAAAAACATGTTGTAACTCGAAAAGCTTTGGTGTTGCGTGTATGTCTAAGCATGTAGCCTCAAAAGAGAACGCACAGGAGAGTTTTCTCTCGAAAGAATATGTAAGAATACCACGTTATAAGGAAACACAGTGTTGCAGAGTAAAGACAAATATGTACTTATTGGAAACACTTTACGAGAAGAAATAACGCATCGTAAAAAAATTAGCTTCTATCTCCTAAACAACAGGTTGTAACTCGAAAAGATTTGGTGTGGCGTGTACGGCTAAACGTGTAGCCTCAAAAGAGAACGCACAGGAGAATTTTCTTTGGTCAAAATTTGTCAGAAAACCACGTACTAAGGAAACCCCGCATCGTGCGAAATTATCTTGTTTTTCCTAAACAACACATTGTAACTCGAAAAGCTTTGGTGTTGCGTGTATGTCTAAGCATGTAGCCTCAAGAGAGAACGCACAGGAGAGTTTTCTCTCGAAAGAATAGTTAAGAATACCACTTTATAAGGAAGTACAGTGTTGCTGAGTAAAGACAAAAGCGTACATATTGGAAACACTTAAACTTTACGAGATGTATTAAAGCATCGTACAAAATTAGCTTGTATCTCCTAAACAACACGTTTTTACTGGAAAAGATTTGGTGTGGCTTGTACGTCTAAACGTGTAGCCCCAAAAGAGAACCCACAGGACAATTTTCTTTCGTCAAAATTTGTCAGCAAACCTCGTTTTAAGGAAATCCCGCATCGTGAGTAATTATCTTGTTCTTCCTAAACAACACGTTGTAACTCGAAAAGTTTTGGTGTTGCATGTATGTCTAAGCGTGTAGCCTCAAAAGAGAACGCACAGGAGAGTTTTCTCTCGAAAGAATATGTAAGAATACCACGTTATTAGGAAAACAGTGTTGCAGAGTAAAGGCAAATACGTACGTATTGGAAACACTTAAACTTTACGAGAAGAAATAACGCATCTTAAAAAATTAGCTTGTATCTCCTAAACAACACGTTGTAACTCGAAAAGATTTGGTGTGGCGTGTACGTCTAAACGTGTAGCCTCAAAAGAGAAACCTCGGGAGTATTTTCTTTCGTCAAAATTTGTCAGAAAACCACGTTTTAAGGAAATCCCGCATCGTGCTAAATTATCTTGTTTTTCCTAAACAACACATTGTAACTCGAAAAGCTGTGGTGTTGCCTGTATGTCTAAGCGTGTAGCCTCAAAAGAGAATGCACAGGAGAGTTTTCTCTCGAAAGAATATGTAAGAATACCACGTTATAAGGAAATACAGAGTTGCAGTGTAAAGACAAAAACGTATGTATTGGAAACACTTAAACTTTATGAGAAGAAATAACGCATCGTAAAAAAAATTAGCTTGTATCTCCTAAACAGCACGGTGTAACTCAAAAAGATTTGGTGTGGTGTGTACGTCTAAAGGTGTAGCCTCAAAAGAGAACCCACAGGAGTATTTTCTTTCATCAAAATTTGTCAGAACACCACGTTTTAAGGAAATCCCGCATCGTGGGAAATTATCTTGTTCTTCCTAAACAACATGTTGTAACTCGAAAGGCTTTGCTGTTGCGTGTATGTCTAAGCTTGTAGCCTCAAAAGAGAATGCACAGGAGAGTTTTCTCTCGAAAGAATATGAAAGAATACCACGTTATAAGGAAATACAGTGTTACAGAGTAAAGACAAACACGTATGTATTGGAAACCCTTAAACTTTACGAGATGAATTAAAGCATCGTACAAAATTAGCTTGTATCTCCCAAACAACACGTTGTAACTCGAAAAGATTTGGTGTGCCATGTACGTCTAAACGTGTAGCCTCAAAAGAGAACCCACAGGACAATTTTCTTTCGTCAAAAATTTTCAGAAAACCACGTTTTAAGGAAATCGCGCATCGTGAGAAATTATCTTGTTCTTCCTAAACAACACGTTTTAACTCGAAAAGCTTTGGTGTTGGGTGTATGTCTAAGCATGTAGCCCCAAAAGAGAACGCATAGGAGAGTTTTCTCTCGAAAGAATATAGAAGAATACCACGTTATAAGGAAATACAGTGTGGCAGAGTAAAGACAAATACGTACATACTGGAAACACTTTATGAGAGAAATAACGCATCTTGCAAAATTAGCTTGTATGTCCTAAACAACATGTTGTAACTCGAAAAGATTTGGTGTGGCGTGTACGTCTAAACGTGTCTCCTCAAAAGAGAACCCAGAGGAGAGTTTTCTTTGATCAAAATTTGTCAGAAAACCACGTTTTAAGGAAATCCCGCATCGTGTGAAATTATCTTGTTTTTCCTAAACAACACGTTGTAACTCGAAAAGCTTTGGTGTTGCGTGTATGTCTAAGTGTGTAGCCTCTAAAAGGAATGCAAGGAGAGTTTTCTCTCGAAAGAATATGTAAGAATACCACGTTATAAGGAAATACAGTGTTGAAGAGTAAAGACAAGTACGTACATATTGTAAAACTTTAAGAGAAGAAATAAAAAATCATACAAAATTAGCTTGTATCTCCTAAACAACACGTTGTAACTCGAAAATATTTGGTGTGATGTGTACGTCTAAATGTGTAGCCTAAAAAGAGAACCGACAGGAGACTTTTTTATCGTCAAAATATGTAAGAAAACCACGTTTTAAGGAAATCCCTTATCGTGCAAAATTATCTTGTTTTTCCTAAACAATGCGTTGTAACTCGAAAAGCTTTGGAGTTGCGTGTATGTCTAAGCGTGTAGACTCAAAAGAGAGCACACAGGAGAGTTTTCTCTAAAAAGAATATGTAAGAATACCACCTTATAAGGAAATACAGTGTTGCAGAGAAAAGACAAATACGTACTTATTGGAAACACTTTATGAGAAGAAAAAACGCATCGTAAAAAATTAGCTTGTATCTCCTAAACAACACGTTGTAACTCGAAAAGATTTGGTGTGACCTGTACGTCTAAACGTGTAGCCTCAAAAGAGAACACACAGGAGAATTTTCTTTGGTCAAAATTTGTCAGAAAACCACGTATTAAGGAAATCCCGCATCGTGCGAAATTATCTTGTTTTTCCTAAACAACGCGTTGTAACTCGAAAAGCTTTAGTGTTGCGTGTATGTCTAAGCGTGTAGCCTCAAAAGAGAACACACAGGAGAGTTTTCTCCCGAAAGAATATGTAAGAATACCACATTATAAGGAAGTACACTGTTGCAGAATAATGACAACTACTTTCGTATTGGAAACCCTTAAACTTTACGAGATGAAATAAAGCATCGTACAAAATTACCTTGTATCTCCTAAACAACACGTTGTAACTCGAAGAGATTTGGTGTGGCGTGTACATCTAAACGTGTAGCCTCAAAGAGAACCACAGGACAAATTTCTTTCGTCAAAATTTGTCAGAAAACCACGTTTTAAGGAAATCCCGCATCGTGAGAAATTACCTTGTTCTTCCTAAAAAACACGTTGTAACTCGAAAAGCTTTGGTGTTGCGTGTATGTCTAAGCATGTAGCCTCAAAAGAGAACGCACAGGAGAGTTTTCTCTCGAAAGAATATGTAAGAATACCACGTTATAAGGAAACACAGTGTTGCAGAGTAAAGACAAATACGTACTTATTGGAAACACTTTACGAGAAGAAATAACGCATCGTAAAAAAAATTTGCTTGTATCTTCTAAACAGCACGGTGTAACTCAAAAAGATTTGGTGTGGTGTGTACGTCTAAAGGTGTAGCCTCAAAAGAGAACCCACAGGTGAATTTTCTTTCATCAAAATTTGTCAGAAACCACGTTTTAAGGAAAACTAGCATCGTGCGAAATTATCTTGTTTTTTCTAAACAACAAGTTGTAACTCGAAAAGCTCTGGAGTTGCGTGTATGTCTAAGCATGTAGCCTCAAAAGAGAATGCACAGGAGAGTTTTCTCTCGAAAGAATATGTAAGAATACCACGTTATAAGGAAATACAGTGTTGCAGAGTAAAGACAAACACGTATGTATTCGAAACACTTTACATAAAGAATTAACGCATAGTACAAAATTAGCTTGTATCTCCTAAACAACATGTTGTAACTCGAAAAGATTTGGTGTGGCATGTACGTCTAAACGTGTAGCCTTAAAAGAGAACCCACAGGAGAATTTTCTTTCGTTAAAATTTTTCAGAAAACCACGTGTTAAGGAAATCCCGCATCGTGCAAAATCATCTTCTTTTTCCTAAACAACATGTTGTAACTCGAAAAGCTTTGGTGTTACGCGTATGTCTAAGCGTGGAGCCTCAAAAGAGAAGGCACAGGAGAGTTTTCTCTCGAAAGAAAATGTAAGAATACCACGTTATAAAGAAATACAATTTTGCAGAGTAAAGGCAAATAAGTACATATTGGAAACACTTTACAAGAAAAAATAACGCATCGTACAAAATAAGCTTGTATCTCCTAAACAACACGTGGTAACTCGAAAAGATTTGATGTGACGTGTACGTCTAAACGTGTAGCCTCAAAAGATAACCCACAGGAGAATTTTCTTTTGTCAAAATTTGTCAGAAAACCACGTTTTAAGGAAATCCCGCATCGTGCGAAATTATCTTTTTATTCATAAACAACATGTTGTAACTTGAAAAGCTTTGGTGTTGCGTGTATGTCTCCGCGTGTAGCCTCAAAAGGGAACGCACAGGATAGTTTTCTCTCGAAAGAATATATAAAAATACCACGTTATAAGGAAATACAGTGTTTCAGAGTAAAGACAAATACTTACGTATTGGAAACACCTTACGAGTAGAATTAACGCATCGTACAAAATTAGCTTGTATCTCCTAAAAAGCACGTTGTAACTCGAAAACATTTGGTGTGGCGTGTACGACTAAATGTGTAGCCTCAAAAGAGAACCCACAGGAGAATTTTCTTTCCTCAAAATTTTTCAGAAAACCACGTCTTAAGGAAATCCCGCATCGTGCGAAATCATCTTCTTTTTCCTAAACAACATGTTGTGACTCGAAAAGCTTTAGTGTTGCGTGTATGTGTAAGCCTGGAGCCTCAAAAGAGAAGGCACAGGAGCGTTTTCTCTTGAAAGAATATGTAAGAATACCACGTTATTAGGAAATACAATTTTGCAGAGTAAATACAAATAAGTATATATTGGGAACACTTTACGAGAAGAAATAACGCATCAAAAAAAATTAGCTTATATCTCCTAAACAACACGTGGTAACTCGAAAAGATTTGGTTTGACGTGTATATCTAAAGGTGTAGCCTCAAAGAAGAACAAAAAGGAGAATTTTCTTTCGTCAAAAATTTGTCAGAAAACCACGTTTTAAGGAAATACCGCATCTTGCGAAATTATCTTGTTTTTCCTAAACAACACGTGGTAACTCGAAAAGCTTTGGTGTTGCGTGTTTGTCTAAGCGTGTAGCCTCAAAAGAGAATGCACAGGAGAGTTTTCTCTCGATAGAACATGTAAGAATTCAACGTTATAAGGAAATACAGTGTTGCAGAGTAAAGACAAACACGTACATATTGGAAACACTTTACGAGAAGAAATTAAGCATCATACAATATTAGCTTGTATCTCCTAAACAACAAGTGGAAACTCGAAAATATTTGGTTTGGCGTGTACGTGTAAAAGTTTAGCCTCAAAAGAGAACCCACTGGAGAATTTTCTTTCGTCAAAATTTGTCAGAAAACCACGTTTTAAAGAAATCCCGCATCCTGCGAAATTATCTTGTTTTTCCTAAACAACACGTTGTAACTCGAAAAGCTTTGGTGTTGCGTGTATGTCTCAGTGTGTAGCCTCAAAAGAGACCGCACAGGAGAGTTTTCACTCGAAAGAATATGTAAGAGTACCAGGTTGTAAGGAAATACAGTGTTGCAGAATAAAGAAAAATACGTACGTATTGGAAACACTTTACGAGAAGAAATAACGCATCATACAAAATTAGCTGTATCTCCTAAAAAACACGTTGTAACTCGAAAAGATTTGGTGTGGCGTGTACGTCTAAACGTGTACCCTCAAAAAGAGAACCCACAGGAAAATTTTCTTTGGTCAAATTTGTCAGAAAACCACGTATTAAGGAAATCCTGCATCATGCGAAATTATCTTGTTTTTCCTAAACAACACGTTGTAACTTGAAAAGCTTTGGTGTTGCGTGTATGTCTCAGCGTGTAGCCTCAAAAGAGAACACACAGGAGAGTTTTCTCTCAAAAGAATATGTAAGAATAAGGAAATACAGTGTTGCAGAGTAAAGACAAATACGTTCATATTGGAAACCCTTAAACTTTACGAGATGAAAGAAAGCATCGTACAAAATGAGCTCGTATCTCCTAAACAACACGTTGTAACTCGAAAGGATTTGGTGTGGCGTGTACGTCTAAATGTGTAGCCTCAAAAGAGAACAGATAGGAGAATTACTTTCGTCAAAATTTTCAGAAAACCACGTTTTCAGGAAATCCCGCATCGTGCGAAATTATCTTGTTTTTCTTAAACAACACGTTGTAATTCGAAAAGCTTTTGTGTTGCGTGTATGTCTCAGCGTGTAGCCTCAAAAGAGAACACACAGGAGAGTTTTCTCTCGAAAGAATATGTAAGAATACCACGTTATAAGGAAATACAATTTTTCAGAATAAAGACAAATGAGTACACATTGGAAACACTTTACGAGAAGAAATAATGCATCATACAAAATTAGCTTGTATCTCCTAAACAACACGTTGTAACTCAAAAGGATTTGGTGTGTCGTATACGTCTAAACGTATAGCCTCAAAAGAGAACCCACAGGAGAATTTTCTTAAGTCAAAATTTGTCAAAAAACCACGTTTTAAGGAAATCCCGCATCCTGCGAAATTATCTTGTTTTTCCTAAACAACACGTTTTAACTCGAAAAGCTTTGGTGTTGCGTGTATGTCTAAGCATGTAGCCTCAAAAGAGAATGCACAGGAGAGTTTTCTCTCGAAAGAATATGTACGAATACCATGTTATAAGGAAATACAGTGTTGCAGAGTAAAGACAAATACGTACGTATTGGAAACCCTTAAACTTTATGGGATGAAATAAAGCATCGTACAAAATGAGCTCGTATCTCCTAAACAACATGTTGTAACTCGAAAAGATTTGGTGTGGCATGTACGTCTAAACGTGTAGCCTCAAAAGGGAACCCACAGGAGAATTTTCTTTCGTCAAAATTTGTCAGAACACCAAGTTTTGAGGAAATCCCGCATCGTGCGAAATTATCTTGTTTTTCATAAACAACACGTTGTAACTTGAAAAGCTTTGGTGTTGCCTGTATGTCTAAGTGTGTAGCCTCAAAAGGGAACGCACAGGATAGTTTTCTCTCGAAAGAATATGTAAGAATACCACGTTATAAGGAAATACAGTGTTGCAGAGTAAAGACAAATACGTACGTATTGGAAACACTTTACGAGAAGAAATAAAGCATCGTACAAAATTAGCCTGTATTTCCTAAACAACACGTGGCAACTCGAAAGGATTAGGTGTGACATGCACGTCGAAACGTGAAGCCTCAAAAGAGAACCAACCGAATAATTTCCTTTCGTCAAAATTTGTCAGAAAACCATGTTTTAAAGAAATCCGGCATCGTGCGAAAGTATCTTGTTTTTTATAAACAACACGTAGTAACTCAAAAAGCTTTGGTGTTGCCTGTATGTCTAAGTGTTTAGCCTCAAAAGGGAATGCACAGGATAGTTTTCTCTCGAAAGAATATGTAAGAATGCCACGTTGTAAGGAAATACAGTGTTGCAGAGTAAAGACAAATAAGTACGTATTGGAAACACTTTACGAGAATTAACGCATTATAAAAAATTAGCTTGTATCTCCTAAACAACACGTTGTAACTCGAAAAGATTTGGTGTGACGTGTACGTCTAAATATGTAGCCTCAAAAGAGAACCCACAGGAGAATTTTCTTTCGTCAAAATTTTTCAGAAAACCAGGTTTTTAGGAAATCCCGCATCGTGCGAAATCATCTTCTTTTTCCTAAACAACACGTTGTAACTCGAAAAGCTTTGGTGTTGCGTGTTTGTCTAATCATGTAGCCTCAAAAGAGAATGCACAGGAGAGTTTTCCCTCGAAAGAATATGTAAGAATACCATGTTATAAGGAAATACAGTGTTGCAGAGTAAAGACAAATATGTACGTATTGGAAACACTTTACGAGAAGAAATAACGCATCGTACAATATTTGCTTGTGTCTCCTAAACAACACGTTGTAACTGAAAAATATTTGGTGTGGCTCGTACGTCTACACGTCTAGCCTCAAAAGAGAACCTACAGGAGAACTTTCTTTCGTCAAAATTTGTCAGAAAACCACGTTTTAAGGAAATCCCGCATCGTGCAAAATTATCTTGTTTTTCCTAAACAACACGTTGTAACTCGAAAAGCTTTGGTGTTGCGTGTATGTCTGAGCATGTAGCCTCTAAAGAGAATGCACAGGAGAGTTTTCTCTCGAAAGAACATGTAAGAATACAACGTTATAAGGAAATACAGTGTTGCAGAGTAAAGACAAATACATACGTATTGGAACCACTTTACGAAAAGAAATAACGCATCATACAAAATTAGCTTGTATCTCTTAAACAACACGTTGTAACTCGAAAGGATTTGGTGTGGCGTGCACGTCTAAACGTGTAGCCTCAAAAGAGAAGCCACAGGAGAATTTTCTTTCGTCAAAATTTTTCAGAAAACCACGTTTTAAGGAAATCCCGCATCGTGCAAAATTATCTTGTTTTCCATAAACAACACGTTGTAACTCGAAAAGCTTTGGTGTTGCCTGTATGTCTAAGTGTGTAGCCTCAAAAGGGAATGCACAGGATAGTTTTCTCTCGAAGGAATATGTAAGAATAGCACGTTATAAGGAAATATAATGTTGCAGTGTAAAGACAAATATGTACTTATTGGAAACACTTTACGAGAAGAATTAACGCATAGTAAAAAATTAGCTTATATCTCCTAAACAACACGTTGTAATTCGAAAAGATTTGGTGTGGCTCGTACCTCTACACGTGTAGCCTCAAAAGAGAACCCACAGGAGAACTTTCTTTCGTCAAAATTTTTCAGAAAAC